>NC_091960.1:6696327-6770583 GCF_031021105.1 Erythrolamprus reginae
GGTCCCTCCAAACGACATTGCTTAGTCGACGGGACCCGGAGAAGGCCAACTCTGTGGGACCTAACCGGTCGCTGGGATTCGTGCGGCAGAAGGCGGTCCCGGAGATATTCTGGTCCGATGCCATGAAGGGCTTTATAGGTCATAACCAACACTTTGAATTGTGACCGGAAATTGATCAGCAACCAATGCAAGGCACCGATGCTTTGGATGGGTATGTGAAAGGGTTCAATAAGGTTCAGGAGGGAAGTGTTTTTTAATAGGAAAGTGAACACAAGAACAAAGGGGCACAATCTGAGGTTAGTTAGAGGAAAGATCAGAAGCAATGTGAGAAACTCAAAACCCACCTTTGTCGTCAGGCATGGGGGAATTGAGACATCTCCCCCGGGCCTATATAATTTATGTATGGTATGTTTGTAGGTATGTCTGCTTAAAAATGGGGTTTCTTAACTACTTTAAATTTTAAATTGTAAATTATTAGATTTGTTATTAATTGTTTTATTATGTTGTGAGCCGCCCCGAGTCTACAGAAAGGGGCGGCATACAAATCTAATAAATAAATAAATAAAATATTATTTTACTGAAAGAGTTGTAGATGCTTGGAACAAGCTTCCAGCAGACGTGGTTGGTAAATCCACAGGAACTGAATTTAAACATGCCTGGGATAAATATATATCCATTGTAAGATAAAATACAGGAAATAGTATAAGGGCAGAATAGATTTTTTTTAGCATTTTTAAGCTTCTGCGCATGCGCGGAACAAAGGAATCACCAAGATCACACACCCATGCGCATCCTCATATGAGATTTCACTTGCCATGCATGGGCAAAAGGCAAACCTCACACAGAGGGGTGCGCATATGCGTGCCGGATGCGCATGCACCCGTGACGATCCTGGAGAGTGGAGCGGTAGTGGTCGGTAAGTGGAACCTCCAACTGGTCCCCTCCTCACCTCCCTCCCTCCCTTTCAATTGAGAAAGTTCCTAGAAATGTTTCATGATCGAAACATTTAAATATATTAAAGGGTTAAATAAGGTCCGGGAGGGAACTGTTTTTAAAAGGAAAGTGAACACAAGAACAAGGGGACACAATCTGGGGGGAAAGATCAAAAGCAACATGAGAAAATATTATTTTACTGAAAGAGTAGTAGATCCTTGGAACAAACTTCCAGCAGACGTGGTAGATAAATCCACAGTAACTGAATTTAAACATGCCTGGGATAAACACATATCCATCCTAAGATAAAATACAGAAAATAGTATAAGGGCAGACTAGATGGACCAGGAGGTCTTTTTCTGCCGTCAGACTTCTATGTTTCTATGTTTCTAAGAAGTCATTCTGAAAAGCAAATAGGAAGTGTCATCATTTACCAACAACATATTGCATCGCCATTGAATAACATTGTCCCTTTGCAATAGAACAAGTATTGTCCTTGCATGCTGGTCCAGTCGTTGGCGAAACACAGTCACAGACCAGGTCAGCCGCAGTTGCTATTTGGGGTGAAGGAGAAAAAAGAATAAAATCAATTGTAACTTTCAATTGAAAAGCAGCCCTGAGGTTTATTTACTTAACTGTTTTAGTTTTTGTTTATCTATGCTTTCTGATCTAATTCTTTTCCCAAAGAGTGGTGATCGGTGAACCCTCTCTGACCTTGTGAAAATGTACCTTTGTTTTATGCATCAATACACCGGCTGGTCGCTATCCAGCCAGGTAACATCATCAGCCACTTCATAACAACCAAGCTCAGAGAGCACAGGATGCATATTTTTAATATTAATCAATTAATAATCTCCAAATATCCTTTACCTTCTGCCCACCCAGCCCAGAGTCTATATTCCAAATACAGGGGGTGGACCAAAAAATGGAAACACCCGACTTTTTGGCAATGTTTGAACCAAACAATGTCGCTTGGCAGGGCCCAGGGGAAGAGCCTTCTCTGTGGCGGCCTGGGCCCTCTGGAACCAACTCCCCCCAGAGATTAGAATTGCCCCCACCCTCCTCGCCTTTCGTAAGCTACTTAAAACCCACCTCTGCCGCCAGGCATGGGGGAATTGAGATACACTTTCCCCCTAGGCCTTTACAATTTTTATGCATGGTATGTCTGTATGTATGATTGGTTTTTATAATAATGGGTTTTTAACTGTTTTTAGTATTGGATTATTGTTATATACTGTTTTATTACTGTTGTTAGCCACCCCGAGTCTGCGGAGAGGGGCGGCATACAAATCCAATAGATAGATAGATAGATAGATAGATAGATAGATAGATAGATAGATAGATAGATAGATAGATAGATAGATAGATAGATAAATAGATAAATAGATAAATAGATAAATAAATGTTCAAATCAATCAAAACTTGACATATTTTAATGTTGTTGTTTTTAATTCTGTTATTTGATATGTTATTTTAAACTACCTTTTTTTTCTACAGAAATTTAAGGAAATTGGTTATAACCTTCTAGAAATGGCAGACCTCTCAGACTTTCAAAGAGGCCAAATTGTTGGTGCTCGAATGGCATGCACTAGTGTAACAGAAAGTGCCCGAATGTTTGGCGTTTCAAGAGGTCATGTCTCAAAAGTCATGACTGCTTTTGAAAGAGAAGGGAAAACGTCCTTAGCCAAGCACAGGTCTGGTCGAAAGTCGAAGTGGTCCGAAAGAGACCGTCGAACTCTAAAGCGAATTGTTAGAGCGGATCGCAAGACCACAGCTCCTAAAATCACTGCAGAGCTCAACAGACACGTACAGAACCCAGTTTCCACAAAAACTGTTCGAAGGGAGCTTCACAAATCTGGATTCCAAATCTGGATTTTCAAGGTGTTTCCATTTTTTTGCCCCACCCCCCTACGTATTTACTGGACTTACCTGTAGCTATCAAAGCAGTGAAAAAAAGAAGATACTTCATTTTTTTTCTCCTGGGAAGGGAGAACTTTTGGATTTCACAGGGATGAATATTCCAGTAACGGATTTTTTCAGGCTAGAAATTTGCAGCGAGAAAGAGCAAGAGAGAATTAACATGGCAATTAACTTGGTTGGTAATCAAGCCCAGTGCTGGGTTTTATGTTGTTTCAAGGCATAAAACATATCAGGAAAGACTTAATGAACTCAATCTGTATAGTCTGGAGGACAGAAGGAAAAGGGGGGACATGATCGAAACATTTAAATATATTAAAGGGTTAAATAAGGTCCAGGAGGGAAGTGTTTTTAATAGGAAAGTGAACACAAGAACAAGGGGACACAATCTGAAGTTAGTTGGGGGAAAGATCAAAAGCAACATGAGAAAATATTATTTGACTGAAAGAGTAGTAGATCCTTGGAACAAACTTCCAGCAGATGTGGTAGATAAATCCACAGTAACTGAATTTAAACATGCCTGGGATAAACATATATCCATCCTAAGATAAAATACAGAAAATAGTATAAGGGCAGACTAGATGGACCATGAGGTCTTTTTCTGCCGTCAGACTTCTATGTTTCTATGTTTCTAAGGTATCTTTAACTAGAACAAACACTCTGTGCTTTAAGGGCCCACAACATGCAAATGGAAAACCATAGATCATAGTTAGCAGGAAGCAATTAGAATGAGTGCTAAGGTAGTGGCTCTCTATGCCTACAGGTTGAAAAAAAAAGGGATATGAGAGATGTATCTTTGTTCTCTAAGCAGGTGTGCCTTTTTCCCCCTATGCAAATTAAAGCAACAGCTGCAAATTTATGAATTGAGCCAGACCTAGTATTATACAATTTTATGTCACAGTCATTCATGCTGTTATTTTACTCGAGGCTCGATTACTGCAATGCACTCTACTTGGAGCTACCCTTGAAGAAGGTTTGGAGACTTCAATTAGTCCAGCATGCAGACATGATGTCCAGCACTCCGTGAGCTGTACTGGCTGCCAATCGGTCTCCGAATGCAATTCAAGGCGTTGGTCATTACCTATAAAGCCCTACATGGCACTGGACCAGATTATCTTTGGGACTGTCTTCTGCCGTATTCCAGGGACTGGTTAGGTTGCACAGAGTCAGCCTCTGAGTCCCCTTGGCCAAACAATGCCAGCTGCCGGGTCTACGGGGAAAAGCCTTCTCTGTGGTGGCCCCGGTCCTCTGGAATCCTCCCTCCAGAGATTTGCATCACCCCCACTCTCCTTGCCTTCCAAAAGACATTAAAAACACATTTATGACAACAGGCCTGGGATGTGAGTGTTAGTTCCGCTCTGGCCAGTAGTACGAATGAGAGATTATTTTATTTCATTTATTTTATTTCATTTCATTTCATTTCATTTCATTTCATTTCATTTCATTTCATTTTATTTTATTTTATTTTATTTTATTTTATTTTATTTTATTTTTTATTTTATTTTTTATTTTACTTTACTTTACTTTACTTTATTTTATTAGATTTCTATGCCACCCTTCTCGAGGGGACTCAGGGCAGCGGCCAACATTATAAATGTAACAATATGTAAATAAATCTAAATTACTATAAAAGGATTATACAACTTACTAAAAAATATTTAAAACCCTATACACAGTCACACACATTCATCCAATTCAATCATTCAAAATATCGGTTGAAGACAATCTCAACATTCACGGCCCCCCATGCCTACCGGCAGAGGTAGGTCTTCAGAGCTTTACAAAAGACCAGGAGGGAGGGGGCGGTACATATCTCTGGAGGGAGTTCGTTCCAGAGGACTGGGGCCGCCACAGAGAAGGCTCTTCCCCTAAGCCCCGCCAGCTGACATTGTCTGGCCGATGCGACCTGGAGAAGACCAACTCTGTGGGACCTAACTGGCCGCTGGGATCCCTAAGGCAGAAGACAGTCCCAAAGATAGTGGCTTTATTTTATTTTCTCAATGTTTTAATTGTGTTTGTGCTATTATTGTCTATATTTTATTCTGTAAGCCGCCCAGAGTCGCGAGGAAAATGACATCCTATAAATCTAATAAATAAATAAATGTAACGTCCCAGTTGCTTCCTTCCCCAAAATTCAGAAATCTCACGGGATGGAGAAACCTTGTGAGATGTGGCACAAGATATGAAATAAATACACGAAGGAGTAAGTAAACCTGCAAAGGCATGACTTATTGCACTGCAGGGCTGGGGTGGGGTGGGGCTGGAGTAAATGGCACCTTGGGTGAGTCCACAACTTTTGCAATCCTTCCTCAAAAAAGTCCATGATGATTGTAGAATGAAGGTGTTGGTTATCACCTTTAAAGCCCTACAGGGCCAGGCTATTTACAGGACCACCTCTGAACTCATATCTCATGGCGGCCAGTAACGGCCCACAGAGTCGTCCTTCTCCAGGTCCCGCCTCCAAGCAATGCTGGTTGGACCTAGGGGAAGAGCCTTCTCTGTGGTGGCCCCAGCCCTACGGCTTTTCCTGGCAGGCCTGGAATTCGATTGACTGCTGTGAGTGTATGGTTCTTTTTAGAATAGAATAGAATAGAATTTTTATTGGCCAAGTGTGATTGGACACACAAGGAATTTGTCTTGGTGCATATGCTCTCAGCGTACATAAAATAAAATATACAAGATATATAAAATATTAAGATATTATTTTATTGTTATTATGCCACTGATTTTATTATGCAATTTTGATGTATTTATTCCACTTGTTAGCCACTCTGAGTCCACCTTGGATTGAGCGGCATATAAATACACTAAATAAATAAATTTACGGTGAGCCGCAGAAAAAGACCTCATGGTCCATCTAGTCTGTCCTTATACTATTCCCTGTATTTTATCTTACAGTGGATCTATGTTTATCCCAGGCATGTTTAAATTCAGTTACTGTGGATTTACCAACCACGTCTGCTGGAAGTTTGTTCCAAGGATCTACTACTCTTTCAGTCAAATAATATTTTCTCATGCTGCTTTTGATCTTTCCCCCAACTAACTTCAGATTGTGTCCCCTTGTTCTTGTGTTCACTTACCTATTAAAAACACTTCCCTCCTGAACCTTATTTAACCCTTTAACATATTTAAATGTTTCGATCATGTCCCCCCTTTTCCTTCTGTCCTCCAGACTATACAGATTGAGTTCATGAAGTCTTTCCTGATACGTTTTATGCTTAAAACCTTCCACCATTCTTGTAGCCCGTCTTTGGACCCGTTCAATTTTGTCAATATCTTTTTGTAGGCGAGGTCTCCGGAACTGAACACAGTATTCCAAATGTGGTCTCACCAGCGCTCTATATAGTGGGATCACAATCTCCCTCTTCCTGCTTGTTCTACCTCTAGCTATGCAGCCAAGCATCCTACTTGCTTTCCCTACCGCCCGACCACACTGCTCACCCATTTTGAGACTGTCAGAAATCACGACCCCTAAATCCTTCTCTTCTGAAGTTCTCTAGATAAATCTAAGAGGACTTCAACGTTCCCATTGGTCGCTGCTAAAGTATTATTGGGTTACTAAACTTTAAATTTCTTCGTCTCATCCATAGTGATTCCAAGAACCAGGAATACTCAGGCCACGGTGGCAAAAAAATAATCGCAAACGGAGTTTTTCTCGCCTCCCAAGAAAATCACCAAACTTAATCTACGCAGCCGAGAACATCCGAATCAAATCACTTTCCTTCCTAAGCATAGCTCCAATCCAGCA
The DNA here is from genome assembly GCF_031021105.1 of Erythrolamprus reginae. NCBI lineage: Eukaryota > Metazoa > Chordata > Lepidosauria > Squamata > Dipsadidae > Erythrolamprus > Erythrolamprus reginae. Next base: position 6,702,926 of record NC_091960.1, read on the forward strand.
ATCCCAGGCGCAAATTGAAAAGATTTTTCGATCTGGAATATATCATTACTTCCTTACCTATTTGCTTTTCTCTCTGGATCGTTGATAACCTTTGTGGTACGAGGCTTATAGGCAAAACAAGGGCACTTTTCCTTCTGGCGCCTCTTTATACCTGGATGGGTGGAGCGGATATGAGATTAAACAAATGATTCATCTTAAGGTGAACTTCTGGTTAGCGTGCCAGGCTGGGAGATGTATGGTATTGTCAGAGCATAAGACGCACTCGTTTCGTCCTTAAAAGAGAACGAAAATTTGGGTGCGGCTTTTTACTACGAATGTAGCTTTTCTGAAGGTTTTTTTCTTCAGCCCTAATGAGGTGCTAATGTTATTTCCTGCTTGCGGGATTTTTTTTATTCCTACTTCCTCCAAATAAGTTTTTTTTTTTTTCCCCCGGACCCAAATTTTTGCAAGCTTGTTTTTATTCCTACTCCTTTCGAAGAAGATTTTTTTTCAGTCCTAACCGGAGTATTAAATAATATACTGAAGCTGAAAAGACTAAGGACACTAGCCGATGAATACCTGGTAGGTAGATTGTTTTCCCCCTATTTTTATCACCCCAAATTAAGCTGCGTCTTATACTCTGAAAAATAAAGTACGTCTTAAAAGGCAGTTTTTTTAAATTTTATTTTATTTTATTTTATTTTATTTTATTTTATTTTATTTTATTTTATTTTATTTTATTTTATTTTATTTTATTTTATTTTATTTTATTTTATTTTATTTTATTTTATTTTATTTTATTTTATTTTATTTTATTTTATTTTATTTTATTTTATTTTATTTTATTTTATTTTATTTTATTTTATTTTATTTTATTTTATTTTATTTTATTTTATTATTATTTTATTATTATTTTATTTTATTTTATTTTATTTTATTTTATTTATTTTATTTTATTTTATTTTATTTTATTTTATTTTATTTTATTTTATTTTATTTTATTTTATTTTATTTTATTTTATTTTATTTTATTTTATTTTATTTTATTTTATTTTATTTTATTTTATTTTATTTTATTTTATTTTATTTTATTTTATTTTATTTTATTTTATTTTATTTTATTTTATTTTATTTTATTTTATTTTATTTTATTTTATTTTATTTTATTTTATTTTATTTTATTTTATTATTATTTTATTTTATTTATTAGATTTGTACGCCGCCCCTCTCCGAAGACTCGGGGCGGCTCACAACAACAGAAACAGTACAAATCCAAAATTAAAACAATTTAAAACCCGTTAATATAAAAACAATCATACATCTCATACAAAACCATACATAAAGCGGAAACGGCCCAGGGGAATCAATTTCCCCATGCCTGACGACAGAGGTGAGTTTTAAGCCGTTTGCAAAAGGCAAGAAGGGTGGGGGCAGTCCTAATGTCGGGGGGAGTTGATTCCAGAGGGTCGGGGCCACCACGGAGAAGGCTCTTAGAAACATAGAAACATAGAAGTCTGACGGCAGAAAAAGACCTCATGGTCCATCTAGTCTGCCCTTATACTATTTTCTGTATTTTATCTTAGGATGGATATATGTTTATCCCAGGCATGTTTAAATTCAGTTACTGTGGATTTATCTACCACATCTGCTGGAAGTTTGTTCCAAGGATCTACTACTCTTTCAGTAAAATAATATTTTCTCATGTTGCTTTTGATCTTTCCCCCAACTAACTTCAGATTGTGTCCCCTTGTTCTTGTGTTCACTTTCCTATTAGTGTTCACTTTCCTCTTCCCCTGGGTCCCACCAGATGACATTGTTTCGTCAACGGGACCTGGAGAAGGCCAACTCTGTGGGACCTAACCGGTCGCTGGGATTCGTGCGGCAGAAGGCGGCCTCAAAGGTATTCTGGTCCGATGCCATGAAGATTTAGAAGACATGAAAGGCACAGGCATTGGTAAATTTATTTGATTGATGGATGGATGGATGGATGGATGGATGGATGGATGGATGGATGGATAGATAGATAGATAGATAGATAGATAGATAGATAGATAGATAGATAGATAGATAGATAGATAGATAGATAGATAGATAGATTGATTTGTATGCCGCCCCTCTCCGTAGACTCGGGGCGGCTCACAATACAATAAAACAGTTCATAACAAATCTAATAATTTACAATTTAAAATATTTTAAAAACCCCATTATTAAGCAGACATACGTACAAACATACCATACATAAATTGTATAGGCCCAGGGCAGATATCTCAGTTCCCCCATGCCTGACGACAAAGGTGGGTTTTGAGGAGTTTACGAAAGGTAAGGAGGGTGGGGGCAGTTCTAATCTCTGGGGGGAGCTGGTTCCAGAGGGCCGGGGCCACCACAGAGAAGGCTCTTCCCCTGGGGCCTGCCTAACAACATTGTTTAGTTGATGGGACCCGGAGAAGGCCCACTCTGTGGGACTTAATCGGTCGCTGGGATTCGTGCGGCAGAAGGCGGTCTCGGATATATTCTGGTCCGATGCCACGAAGGGCATTAGGTTTCTAAGTATTGATCGGCAGTACTTTCTAATTTACTAGTACTCCTGTCATTGCAAAAATATGAGCATTTTTGTGTTCTAATAATGAAAAGAATGGAATCACAGGCCAATCCCCTACAGAGCAGGAGACCTCAGGTCATCCCAGACCAGAGTTTCTTAGCTTAGCATCTTTAAAAATGCGTGGACTTCAACTCCCAGAATCCCCTGGCCAGCATGGGGCGTGGGTTCCTGCCTGTGCTGTTTGGTGCGCCGCTCCATTAGTGGCCCGCCGATGATGCAATTTTGGTGCGACAGCTCTGGTTCTATCTTTGCTGGTCCATGCACGTCGCCATCTTTCCCGCCCCCCTAATTTTTGGTGAATGGTGCGTGAAAGCGAAACTTTGTGATGCGCACTGGTAGAAAAGGATAAGAGGAAGCTGTCGCTGGACCACACATCCCAAAGACACCCAGATTGAGTAATATAGATACTTTACAAAGTTAATGGATCAGGGTTTCAGTAGCCAATTCATCAGCTACATTTATTTATTTATTCATTCATTCATTCATTCATTTATTCATTTTGTATGCCGCCCCTCTCCGTAGACTCGGGGCGGCTCACAATAGTAATAGAAAAACGATGTACAATACAAATCTAATAATTAAAACTAAAAACCCATAATTTAAAAAAACATGCACACAACATACCATACATAAACAATATAGGCCTGGGGAAGTTATCTCAGTTCCCCCATGCCTGACGGCAGAGGTGGGTTTTAAGGAGTTTACGAAAGGCAAGGAGGGTGGGGGCTATTCTAATCTCTGGGGGGAGTTGGTTCCAAAGGGTCGGGGCCACCACAGAGAAGGCTCTTCCCCTGGGACCCACCAAATGACATTGTTTAGTCTACATGGATAGACTACTGGCTTTCCAGGAAATGGAATGGATGGAAATAACTTTTGGCCCAATTGCCCATCTTGTGACAAATACCCTGAAGATACTTTTTCACCTGGAAACCCAAGATTAAAACATATGAAGAATGGTGGCAGGAATTGGGTACATCTAATCTAATTTTAAAAAGGACTAGGGTTGACAGGATAGCAGAACTCCAATGTTTGAGGAGCTGCCACAAAGAAGAGGGAGTCAACCTATTCTCCACAGCATCTGAATGCTTGAGAAGTAGCGATGGATGGGAACTAATCCAGGAGTAAACGCAACGTAAAACTAAGTAAAAGACCTTGGAATACTAATATCGAATGACCTAAGTCCTAAAGCCCACTGCAACAATATCGCCAAAAAAGCTTCTAGAGTTGTTAACCTGATCCTACGCAGCTTCTGCTCAGGCAATCTCACTCTACTCACAAGAGCCTACAAAACCTTTGCCAGACCCATCCTAGACTGCTGCTCATCTGTCTGGAACCCATACCACATCTCAGACATCAACACCCTTGAAAATGTCCAAAGATATTTCACCAGAAGAGCCCTTCACTCCTCCACTCGAAACAGAATATCCTACGAAAACAGACTAACAATCCTGGGCCTAGAAAGCCTAGAACGACGGTGCCTAGAACACGATTTGAGTATTGCCCACAAGATCATATGCTGCAACGTCCTACCAGTCAATGACTACTTCAGCTTCAACTGCAATAACACAAGAGCACGCAACAGATTCAAACTTAATACGAACTGCTCCAAACTTGACTGTAAAAAAATATGATTTCAACAATCGAGTTATCGAAGCATGGAACTCATCACCGGACTCAATTGTGTCAACCCCTAACCCCCAACACTTCTCCCTTAGACTCTCCACGATTGACCTCTCCAGGTTCCTAAGAGGCCAGTAAGGGGCGTACATAACTGCACTGGTGTGCCTTTCGTCTCCTGTCCAATTATCTTTCCTTTCTTTCACCTATCATGTATATTCTCTTCCTTTCATATATCCTCTCCTCTAAGTTCACTTTTACCCTTATATATATTACCACATGTCTTTTTTCTTCCTATGTATCTGTGTATTGGACAAATGAATGAATGAATGAATGAATGAATGAATGAATGAATGAATGAATAAATAGATGGATGGATGGATGGATGGATGGATGGATGGATGGATGGATGGATGGATGGATGGATGGATGGATGGATGGATGGATGGATGGATGGATGGATGGATGGATGGATAAATAAATAAATAAATAAATAAATAAATAAATAAATAAATAAATAAATAAATAAATAAATAAATAAATAAATAAATAAATAAATAAATAAATAAATAAATAAGGAGAAACTTCCTGATAGATGGAACCATTCATCAGTGGAACAGTTTGTCCCCAGAAGTTGTGCACTTGAAGTTGTTAAGAGGAGATTGGATAGTCATTTGTCTGAAATTTTACAGAATTTCCTGGTCTGTTAGGCTGGAGGACAGCCAAGGTCCTCTTCGGTTATTCTGATCAGGGTATCAGTAGCCAGGAGCCAATTCCTCTGCCGCTTGGGTGGCATGCTAGCTTTCCAGGAAAGGAAAGTCTGGAGGCAAGTTTTGGCAAGATCGCCCATTTTGTGGCAAATGCCCTGAAGATATTATTTGACACCTCTGCATTTATAACAGGAGTGCTCTTATAGCAAACTCCCTTAGTCATAAGTTTGTGGGTAAAATGCACCTCCAGACAGAAAGGGGGCAGGACAGAGATAAATTGACATCTTCGTTCATTTCTCCTCCCCCAAAGCATGCTAATTATTTTCTTCTTGTATTTTCTAGGACTCTTTTTGTTACAACTTCAGGCATAAGCAGTGGTGCGGAGAGGGGCCTGGCCACACGCCACAGCGACATGGAGTTGCCCACACTCTGCAGGGGAATCCCTAATCTACATCACCTGGTTCCATCGGAACCAGTGCAGATCCACCCTGGAGGAGTGGTGAAGAAGTGGAACATCTCGGGGACCTGGGAGGGATGGCAAAACCCCCAGGACGCCGGCATAGAGCCCTCAACTGGCGGCACTGGAAAACAGATGCAAAGAAGTCGTACAAGCTGCGGTGGCCACAAACGAACTGTTTATTATGAAGATCGGATGACATCTGTGTAAGAGGATTTAAGAAATTGTGCTGGAGGGAAGAGTTGAAACTTGACCTGGTAAACTGTATTGCCGAAAGAAACTTTTGGAATTAAATAAAAACTTTAACGGGGAACAAAAGGATTAAAAACTGATTAAATGGCTATCTAGCACACCGAAAATCATAGACGAACTAATATACAAAAGCCCAACTAGGAGATTATTTGAGCTGATTTAATGGTAAATAAGGAAAGGATTTGTGGTACTAATGAAGAGCCCCATCTGCTGTTGGGAGGAATCATCTCAATATAATGATTGGTTACTTTTATATTTTTTTATTTTAACATCTGCTGGTCTTGAACTATTTGGACAGTCTGGGAGAATATAAGATTTGAGCAACTTGTGAGTTATATTAGAGATATTATTACCATCTGGACTGGAATTTTTGGAACAAATTTTACCTAAAAGGAGACATTTCAATAGGCTGGTAGAATAGATTATACTGTGTTGAGGTTAGCTCTGGCCCAGCTTCTGCCCCAAGGACTGTGGATGTGGGGAAGACATCCATATGCTGCAGGCCTGTTTTGCCCTCGGTGTAATCTGCTGATGAAGGCTCCTCTGACCAAGAAGACATGAGTGACAGGGAGGAGGAGAGTGTGGTAGACAGCTCAGAAGGAGATCGATTATCTCTCTCCTCCTTGGATTCGGAACAAGAGTTAATGATACAGCCTCGCATGCGGAGAGCGATGCATAGGCAGCAACAACTGAGAGATTATTATCAAAGAAAATGAGGCCACCTGTGGTTGGGTGGGGCTGTGGTCATTAGTGAGGCTGCTATAAATAGCAGCCTGTGGGTTTGGCCATTGTGGAGGATTATCTGATCATTGTGTTTCATGACTGCTTTACTGACCTTGACCTTTTGTGCGCTGATTTTTCCCCGCTTTGAAACTAAACCAGTCAAAGTGTGTGTCACTTTGTGAAAGAAGAAGGACTGTGAATTGCCTCACAGCTGCAAGCTAAGTATCACAGAACTGATAAGGGACTTGTACAAATTACCAGTTTGTTTGGAGACGAGTGCTCTTGGCTATACCAAAAGAGGGCTTAGTTTAAGTGAATTTTCATTATAAAGAACATTGTTTTGAATTTTCAAACGTGTGTGTGTCTGAAATTTGTACCTGTGAACCAGAGAGCCCGACAGAACAATACTGATTTTGCTAACAGCTGGATGGCTTTAAGGAATTGTGAACTCTTACCTTTGTATTATGGAGACAGGTGACTGTTAGGAGGTTGTAATCTCTTTTAAAGCTTTGGACTGGAATCATATTTTGGCCTACTAGTGACTTATGTCCATATACTTGGGTTGGAGGGAATGAACATGGAATGAACTTTGATACATCAAATGCTAAAGATAAATAATCTTTCAAGGAAATAAAGATTGCGAATTCGACACTTTTTGACAGCTGGATTTATTGTGAAAGCATATTGTGACTAAGTCTTCCTGGAAGAAAGTAATTATGAAGAGTTGTTAACTTTTCTGAAAGATTGCCGTGAAAAACTAAAAGAAGTAAAAAAAAATGTTTCAGAATTTGCAGATGGAGTAAAGAATCTTCATACTGTAATGATTTATTTTATTTATTTATTTATTTATTTATTTATTTATTATTTATTTATTAGATTTGTATGCCGCCCCTCTCCGAAGACTCGGGGTGGCTAACAACAATAAAAAGACAATGTAAACAAATCTAATATTAAAAATAATCTAAAAACCCCAATTTAAAGAACCACTCATACATGCAAGCATACCATGTATAAATTCTATAAGCCTAGGGGGAAGTGAAATTTCAATTCCCCCATGCCTGATGACAGAGGTGGGTTTTAAGGAGCTTGCGAAAGGCAAGGAGGGTGGGGGCAACTCTGATATCTGGGGGGAGATGGTTCCAGAGGGTCGGGGCTGCCACAGAGAAGGATCTTCTCCTGGGTCTCGCCAAACAACATTGTTTAGTCGACGGGACCCGGAGAAGGCCCACTCTGTGGGACCTAACCGGTCGCTGGGATTCGTGCGGCAGAAGGCGGTCCCGGAGATATTCTGGTCCGATGCCATGAAGGGCTTTATAGGTCATAACCAACATGATAAAGAACTTTTCCTCTTGTCCATTATGATAAAGTTAGTTACCACTTGTGATTCCTCATTCTTTGGTGTCTATGTTATTTTTAACCACCCAGCGTCTGATAGGAGGGACACACCCAATATCTTTTATTCCCAAACAATGACGTTAGAATGGTGAACTGTGTATATTACAGCTTGAAGCATTGGTCATAGTCTCAGGGATTAAAAAGTTTCATAACTGCGTGCCTAATTGCTTTTTTTTAAAAAAAACTGGGTAAACTAAACCCCTCCCAGTAATTTTCATGGCAAATAAACCTATACAGGCTGGTTCCCCTCTGTTGTGATTCAGTCTGAGGCTCCTCAGGGAACGGCTGGAACTCTGCCGGCTCCATGCTCAGAGGGCGAGGACGAGGAACAGGAGGAGGAGGAGGACCAGGCAGATGGGGAAGAGGAATGTCAGGACGAGAAGGAAGGAGAACAGCCTGAGACCCCCGGGGGGAGCTCTCCCCAGCGAGTAGCCTGGAGTCATTAGATGAGAACGCACAAGCCATCATAGATATGAGGCAGAGAAGGGCAGCACAAAGAAGGGGACAATTAGCCAGGTATTTCCATCCCTAATAGGCAACAGCTGGGTTTGGGTGTGGTTCTCCTCAGAAAGGTTGAAAAGGCAGGCCCGCCCTTCCTGTATTGTGGAGAGTTATCTTTTGGGAGTCCTGTGACCTTGCTTCGATCCTTGGTGTCTCTGATTCTGGCTTGTGGCCTCGAAGGCTGAAAACTTGGGAGAGGCATGGGTTTTATTATCTACAGTGGTGTGTGTGCCAGCAAGAAGCCTGTTGTATTGTCTGGCCGTCGTGACTCTTCTGTGAAGCTTCATAGCATTCCAGTTTGTAAGAACAGTTTTTGTTATCTGTGTTTGTTTTCAAAGATATAAAATGACTTTGCTTTTTACCAGCGTGTCTGGCTACTCTTTTTAGTTGGTGTTGACGTCTGGGGGAACCCAGACAGAACACCCTCTAGATTGAAAAGTCTAAGAATCCTTTCTGTAGCAATCAACCGTTGCAGACTGCTTTGCCTTTACAAAAGGGGCGTTGGTACTCACTTGATACGCCCATTGTCATGTTAGCCTTCAAGGATGGGTAGCCAATCAAGACTGAGTCTTAGAAAATACAAATAGCACCCTCCATCTTTCATTCCCCCTCTTTCGATGAAGGATGAAAAAGAACAGATTCTGCGAACAGCTTCTAGGTTGGAATGAAATAGAACTTTATGTAACAAGATTGATAGTAACAAACAGAGGATAGAAAGGAATGACATATTTACAGAAAACAAGACACATCACAAGCTATATACAAAGGGCCAACACACAAAACATTTACACCAGTCAAGCCCCAAAAGGGTGGGTCTTAGAGGCTAACGTCCAAAGATATTTCACCAGAAGAGCCCTTCACTCCTCCACTCGAACCAGAATATCCTACGAAAATAGACTAACAATCCTAGGCCTAGAAAGCCTAAAACTATGACGCCTAAAACACGATCTGAGCATTGCCCACAAGATCATATGCTGCAATGTCTTACCAGTCAATGACTACTTCAGCTTCAACCGCAATAACACAAGAGCACGCAACAGACTCAAACTTAATACGAACCGCGCCAAACTTGACTGTAAAAAATATGATTTCAACAATCGAGTTATTGAAGCTTGGAACTCACTACCGGACTCAATTGTGTCAACCACTAACCCCCAATACTTCTCCCTTAGACTCTCCACAATTGACCTCTCCAGGTTCCTAAGAGGCCAGTAAGGGGCGTACATAAGTGCACTGGTGTGCCTTTTGTCCCCTGTCCAATTCTCTCTCCTTTTTTTCACCTATCTTATATATTCTCTTCCTTTCATATATCCTCTCCTCTAAGTTCACCTTCACCCTCTTTTTATATTATCACATGTCTATTTTCTTCCTATGTATTTATTTATTGGACAAATGAATAAATAAATAAATAAAATAAATAAAATAACTCTCCTACATGAGAATGGGCGTATCAGGTGAGTACCAACACCCCTTGGCACCAACACTTGGAAGAATCCCAGCGACCAGTCAGGTCCCACAGAGTTGGCCTTCTCCGGGTCCCGTCGACTAAACAATGTCATCTGGCGGGACCCAGGGGAAGAGCCTTCTCTGTGGCGGCCCCGACCCTCTGGAACGAGCTCCCCCCCAGAGATTAGGATTGCCCCCACCCTCCTTGTCTTTCATAAACTTCTTAAAACCCACCTCTGCCATCAGGCATGGGGGAACTGAGATATCTTCCCCAGGCCTATATAGTTTATGTATGGTATGTTGTGTGCATGTTTTTTTAAATTATGGGTTTTTAACTTTGTAATATTAGATTTGTATTGTACATTGTTTTCTATTGCTGCTGTGAGCCGCCCCGAGTCTGCCGAGAGGGGTGGCATATTAATTTAATTAATAATAATAATAATAATAATAATAATAATAATAATAATAATAATAATAAGGCTGCTTTACTGGGATTGGCAAACATAATTCGTCGCTACATCACGCAGTCCTAGGTGCTTGGGAAGCGCCTGACTGGTGATGAAATACGAAATCCAGCATAGTGTTCTCGTTTGCTGCATTGTACTGACATAATAATAATAATAATAATAATAATAATAATAATAATAATAATAAATAATCAGCCTCCAAGGATGGAACATGCCAAAGCAGGCTAAACTAAGGAGGGTCAATTAAGTTTGGCTGGGACCACCATGGCCCATAGTTGCCTGTTGCAAGACCCAGGGAGCAAAATCCATCTTCCATTATAAAATCAATTTTATAATGGTGGACAAATGGTGTTGGGGATGCCCAGACGGACACCCTGCAAACCCATGCCGTATTTCTGACATTAATACCCTCGAAAATGTCCAGAGATACTTCACCAGAAGAGCCTTTCACTCCTCTACCCGTAACAGAACACCCTACGAAACTAGACTTACAATCCTGGGTCTAGAAAGCCTAGAACTACGACGCCTTAAACATGATCTAAGTATTGCCCACAAGATCATATGCTGCAACGTCCTGCCTGTCAAAGACTACTTCAGCTTCAACCACAACAACACAAGAGCCCACGACAGATACAAACTTAATATTAACCGCTCCAAACTTGACTGTAAAAGATACGACTTTAGTAATTGAATTGTCGAAGCGTGGAATTCACTACCGGACTCTGTAGTATCATCCCCTAACCCCCAACACTTTACCCTTAGACTATCCACGGCTGACCTCACCAAGTTCCTAAGAGGTCAGTAAGGGGCGTATATAAGTGCACCAGAGTGAGGGAGAATGACCTCCTGTGCCCGGTGGAAATATGAATTTACCTTTGGGGTAAAGGTGGGATCTAATCTCAGCATGACCTATCAGGGTGGAACACACAGAAATCACTCCAGACCGACAGGGCTGCCAGCTTGGAGATTTGACAGGTTGAGGTCACTGCAACCAGGAATATTACCTTATAAGTGAGGTGACGCCGGGAAGCGGAGTCAAGAGGATCGAATGGCGCCCTGATCAATGAGTCTAATATCTTGGCCAAATCCCATGTTGGGAACCTGTGGATGACTGGAGGACACAAGTTAATGACCCCTCTAAAAAACTTTTGGACTAAAGAATGGGCGGTGAGGGAATCTAGTGATTGACATGATAAAACCGTAGATAGAGTTGCCAGTTGTCATCAGAGAGCATCGGGAGTAAGACCTTTAGCCAGACCCCAGTGTAAGAATTGAATGACATTTACAATAGACAGTTCAAGGGGGGAATAATAATAATAATAATAATAATAATAATAATAATAATAATAATAATAATAATAATTTATTAGATTTGTATGCCGCCCCTCTCCGAAGACTCGGGGCGGCTCACAACAACAATAAAAACAATATTATACAGGCACAAATCTAATATTTAAAAAAAACTTAAAAACCCTATCATAATTAAAAACCAAACAGCACATACATACCAAACATAAATTATAATAAGCCTGGGGGAAAAGGTGTCTCAGATCCCCCATGCCTGGCAGTATAGGTGGGTCTTACGTAGTTTACGGAAGACAAGGAGGGTGGAAGCAGTTCTAATCTCCGGGGGGAGTTGATTCCAGAGGGCGGGGCCGCCACAGAGAAGGCTCTTCCCCTGGGGCCCACCAGACGACATTTTTTAGTCGACGGGACCCAGAGAAGGCCAACTCTGTGGGACCTTATCGGCCGCTGGGATTCCCCCACTGGTACACACCTCCAAGTTGCAGAATAAATCCACTCAGTTGACGGCCTCCTGGAGGCTAACATAATATTTACAAGGTCCTTGAGGACCTGACGGAGTCTCAAGGTAAGCCGCTCAAGCGCTAAGCGGTCAGTTGTATCCAGCCTGGATCAGGATGCGGCACTGACCCCTGGGCAAGCGACCACTTGCTCTGAGGGATCATGAACAGGGACATAAGGTCCCCGAACCAGGCTCTCCTTGGGCTAGTGGCGGGCCTGGAGGATGTTCCTCTGCCCTCTCCTGTAGGATCCACCAAAATACCCTGGGGATGAGAGGTATTGGAGGAAAAGGATAGAGCAGGCCTTGTGGCCAGGCACAACGAAAAGCGTCCATTCCCAAGTTGATTCCAGCCAAGTCGCCATTGCTGCCATGGATTCCTGCTCTCGTATCTTCGTCCGCTGCTCCTAGGACTCTTCCAATAAATCCACTGACCCATCAGCCCTCCACTCAGCTGCACAGGCACCCTGCATAATTGGATGATTATTTATGTATTTATGTATTTATGTATTTATGTATTTATGTATTTATGTATTTATGTGTCTGTCTGTCTGTCTGTCTGTCTGTCTGTCTATCTATCTATCTATCTATCTATCTATCTATCTATCTATCTATCTATCTATCTATCTATCTATTTATTTATTTATTTATTTATTGGATTTGTATGCCGCCCTCTCCGCAGACTCGGGACGGCTATCAACAGTAATAAAACAGCATATAATAATAATCCAATACTAAAAACAGTTAAAAACCCATTATTATAAAAACCAAACAGACATACAGACATACCATGCATAAAATTGTAAAGGCCTAGGGGGAAAGAGTATCTCAATTCCCCCATGCCTATCTATCTATCTATCTATTTATTGGATTTGTATGCCGCCACTCTCCGTAGACTTGGGGCGGCTAACAACAATAATATAAAACATCATGTAAATCCAATACTAAAACTAATACTAAAACAATTAAAAAACCCTTATTTGTAAAACTAAACATACATACATACAAACAAACATACCATGCATAAATTGTAAAGGCCTAGGGGGACAGAATATCTCAGTTCCCCCATGCCTGGCGGCAGAGGTAGGTTTTAAGCAGCTTACAAAAGGCAAGGAGGGTGGGGGCAATTCTAATCTCTGGGGGGAGTTGGTTCCTGAGGGCCGGGGCCGCCACAGAGAAGGCTCTTCCCCTGGGTCCCGCCAAGCGACATTGTTTAGTTGACGGGACCCGGAGAAGACCCACTCTGTGGGACCTAACTGGTCGCTGGGATTCGTGCAGCAGAAGGCGGTCCCTGAGATAATCTGGTCTGGTGCCATGAAGGGCTTTTAGGTCATAACCAACACTTTGAATTGTGACCGGAAACTGATCGGCAACCAATGCAGACTGCATCGTAGCGTCTTCCCGGAGACAGCCGGGGCACAGTTCTTTGGCTGTCCAAGAAGTGGGAAGCCTTGAACCATGGATTATATACCGTCCTTGGTATATAAGAGCTGTCGGACGCGGTTAAGAAGAGTTTGCATTGCTGTTGCTTCGCTGTTGATTGCTGCTGCCTCATTGTCTCCTGTCGGAATAAAAGGTTCGTTTTCAAGGCGGCTGCTTGTTTTCTTACTCAGGCTAAGACACATTGCTCTGGCCCACATTCCAAACCAGGCTTTGTCACACTTTTGCCCTCTCGCAGACGGAAATGCTGGCACCGGACCAGGGTATCTACGAGACCGCCTTCTGCCGCACTAATCCCAGCGACCGGTTAGGTCCCACAGAGTGGGCCTTCTCCAGGTCCCGTCAACAAAACAATGTCGTTTGGCGGGCCCCAGGGGAAGAGCCTTCTCTGTGGCGGCCCCGGCCCTCTGGAACCAACTCCCCCCGGAGATTAGAATTGCCCCCACCCTCCTCGCCTTTCGTAAGCTCCTTAAAACTCACCTCTGCCATCAGGCATGGGGGAACTGAGATATTCTGTCCCCCTAGGCCTTTACAATTTATCCATGGTATGTTTGTTTGTATGTATGTATGTACTATGTTTAGTTTTACAAATAAGGGTTTTTTAATTGTTTTAGTATTAGTTTTAGTATTGGATTTACATGATGTTTTATATTATTGTTGTTAGCCGCCCCAAGTCTACGGAGAGGGGCGGCATACAAATCCAATAAATAGATAGATAGATAGATAGATAGATAGATAGATAGATAGATAGATAGATAGATAGATAGATAGATAATAGAGAAAGAGAGAAAGAGAGAGAGAGAGAGAGAGAGAGAGAGAGAGAAAGAGAGAAAGAGAGAAAGAGAGAAAGAGAGAAAGAGAGAAAGAGAGAAAGAGAGAAAGAGAGAAAGAGAGAAAGAGAGAGAGAGAGAGAGAGAGAGAGAGAGAAAGAGAGAAAGAGAGAAAGAGAGAAAGAGAGAAAGAGAGAAAGAGAGAAAGAGAGAAAGAGAGAAAGAGAGAAAGAGAGAAAGAGAGAAAGAGAGAAAGAGAGAAAGAGAGAAAGAGAGAAAGAGAGAAAGAGAGAAAGAGAGAAAGAGAGAAAGAGAGAAAGAGAGAAAGAGAGAAGAGAGAAGAGAGAAAGAGAGAAAGAGACGAAAGAGAGAAAGAGAGAGAGAAAGAAAGAAAGAAGAAAGAAAGAAAGAAAGAAGAAAGAAAGAAAGAAAGAAAGAAAGAAAGAAAGAAAGAAAGAAAGTTATTTTCGGGCTAACGGCTGGAGGCACGAGCAACAGCTGGGCTGGTCCCCAAGACTGCCTTCAACCCAACCTAATCCAGATGTTGGAGAGCTCTCAGGGGGATCAGCAATGGATGATGGATGAAGGATGGATGGATGGACGAGTAGATGACAGATGTCGAAGCTCTTTCTCAGCATTGCTCGAAGGAACAGCACGCTTCCTGGATTGAGTCAAAAGAGGGGGGATGTAACATGGAGGGCACTGTTTATACTTTTCTAAGACTCAGTCCTGATTGGCTAGCGGAGAAAGTCAACCCATATTTGGAGGCTAACAATTGTCCTACCATGGAGACCAACTGCGTTACTTGGGTCCCAGAAGTTTCCCCAAGCAACTGAGATGCAAAGACAGTGAGATTCAAGACCAGGCTTGCAAAAGGTAACAGCTTTTGCACATGGAAGGAGTAGCCACACCCCTGTGAGAGTGGCTCAGGGTATTATTTGCATTTTACATCGATAGAAACAAAGTTTACCAACAAAGAGACAAAGGTTGTTAGCAACGTGATCTTTAACGCGTTCTTTATTGCAGTTTATTTTTAGTAATGCATCTAGAAATAAATTGTAGATGGTAAATAATTGAAAGTAACGTTGGAAAGAATCGGGGAGTGGAGGGGATTGGAGGGAAGGAAGGGAAAGGAGAGGAGAAAGACTGAAAGAAGAAGAGAGGATGAAGGAGGTAGAGAGAAAAAGGAAGAGAGGGAAAGAAAGGGAAGAAATGGAAATGGCACTGGACCAGAATATCTCCGAGACCGCCTGCTGCCGCACGAATCCCAGCGACCGATTAGGTCCCACAGAGTGGGCCTTCTCCGGGCCGCGTCAACTAAACAATGTCGGTTGGCGGGCCCCAGGGGAAGAGCCTTCTCTGTGGCGGCCCCAGGCCTCTGGAACCAACTCCCCCCGGAGATTAGAACTGCCCCTACTCTCCTTGCCTTTCGTAAACTTCTTAAGACCCACCTGTGTCGTCAGGCATGGGGGAACTGAGATATCTCCCCCGGGCATATACAATTTATGAATGGTACGTGTGTATGTATGCGTGTTTAGAAAATGGGGTTTTTAAATGTTTTAGTAGAAATTTAGATTTGTTATATACTGTTGTTTCCACTTTGTTGTGAGCCGCCCCGTGTCTGCGGAGAGGGGCGGCATACAAATCTAAATAAACAAACAAACAAACAAACAAACAAACAAAAAAAAGGAGGAGAGGAGAATAATAATAATAATAATAATAATAATAATAATAATAATAATAATAATTTATTGGATTTGTATGCCGCCCCACTCCATAGACTCGGGGCGGCTAACAACAATAATAAACCCAACATGTACAATCCAATAATAAAAAACAACTAAAAACCCCTATTATAAAACCAAACATACACACAAACATACCATGCATAACTTGTAATGGCCTAGGGGGAAGAGCTATCTCAACTCCCCCATGCCTGGCGGTATAAATGAGTCTTGAGTAGTTTACGAAAGACAGGGAGGGTGGGGGCAGTTCTAATCTCCGGGGGAAGTTGGTTCCAGAGGGACAGGGCCGCCACAGAGAAGGCTCTTCCCCTGGGGCCTGCCAAACGACATTGTTTAGTCGACGGGACCCGGAGAAGGCCAACTCTGTGGGACCTAACCGGTCGCTGGGATTCGTGCGGTAGCCAGGCGGTTCCGGAGGTAATCTGGTCCATTGCCATGTAGGGCTTTAAAGGTCATGACCAACACTTTGAATTGTGAGCGGAAACTGATCGGCAGCCAATGCAAGCCATGGAGTGTTGAAGAAACGTGGGCGAATCTTGGAAGCCCCACGATGGCTCTCGCGGCTGCGTTCTGCACGATCTGAAGTTTCCGAAGTAGGAAGGGTGGGAGGGCGGTGTGAATCTCTGGGGGAAGCTGATTCCAAAGGGGAGGGGCCGCCACGGAGAAAGCTCTTCCCCTAGGCCCCGCCAAGTGACATTGATTGACGGGATCTGGAGAAGGCCAGCTCTGTGGGACCTAACTGGTTGCTGGGATCTGCCTATTCCATGTTCACCATTATGTCACATTTGTCATTATTTTACCACGCTAAGACCTTTCAAATAACTTCCCCTTTTTGCATCTCGCTAACCTCCAGAAAACCCCTCGCTTACTGAAACACATAAGGATTAGTGTCATAAAGCGGAAAGTACCAGATGGTGTAAAATACGGTTATAAGCTGCTTTATTGAATGTATATCTTCCTCTTTACATGATTTCTATCTGTTAAGTTCTCTTTTTTCTGTATAAGGACAAGATAGCATGTATCACTTGTGATTGGCAGATGGGTGACATGCCTTGGTCATCCAAGCGTGATGTAAGGTATAAGAATACAGTGTTCCCTCGCTTTTCGTGGGGGATGCGTTCCGAGACCGCCCGCAAAAGTCGAATTTCCGCAAAGTAGAGATGCGGAAGTAAATACACTATTTTTGGCTACGAACAGTATCAAAAACCTTCCCTTAACACTTAAAACCCCTAAATTGCAATTTTCCATTACCTTAGCCAACCATTTAGATTATTACTCACCATGTTTATTTATTTAAAAGCAGACAAAAGTTTGGCCATGACATATGACGTCATCGGGTGGGGAAAAAACCGTGGTATACGGAAAAACCCCACAAAGTATTTTTTCATTAATATTTTTGAAAAAACGTGGTATAGACTTTTCGCGAATTTCAAACCCGCAAAAATCGAGGGAACACTGTATCTCATCTCGGGTACAATCCTGGGTTCAGACTTTGTCATGAGAATACCCCTGAATCTGTGTACACAATAATAGCAATGCAATAAGAATTATATACCACTTCGTAGTGTTTTTATAGCCCTCTCTAAGCAGTTTACAGTTTTGCTGATGACTCTAAAGTGTGCAATAGGGTTGATATTCCTGGAGGAGTCTGTAATATGGTAAATGATTTAGCTTTACTAGATAAATGGACAAAGCAATGGAAACTGCAGTTTAATGTTTCCAAATGTAAAATAATGCACTTGGGGAAAAGGAATCCTCAATCTGAGTATTGCATTGGCAGTTCTGTGTTAGCAAAAACTTCAGAAGAGAAGGATTTAGGGGTAGTGATTTCTGACAGTCTCAAAATGAGTGAGCAGTGTGGTCGGGTAGTAGGAAAAGCAAGTAGGATGCTTGGCTGCATAGCTAGAGGTATAACAAGCAGGAAGAGGGAGATTGTGATCCCCTTATATAGAGCGCTGGTGAGACCACATTTGGAATACTGTGTTCAGTTCTGGAGACCTCACCTACAAAAAGATATTGACAAAATTGAACGGGTCCAAAGACGGGCTACAAGAATGGTGGAAGGTCTTTTATTTATTTATTTATTTATTTATTTATTTGTTTGTTTGTTTATTTGTTTATTTATTTATTTATTATTTAGATTGTATGCCGCCCCTCTTAAGCAGAAAATGTATCAGGAAAAACTTAATGAACTCAATCTGTATAGTCTGGAAGACAGAAGGAAAAGGGGGGGACATGATCGAAACATTTAAATATGTTAAATGAGGCCTCTTGCCCCCAACAATCTGGGTTCCTCATTTGACCCACCTCAGAAGGATGGAAGGCTGAGTCAACCTTGAGCCAGGGGTGAGATTTGAACTATTTTATGTATGTATGTATTTATTTATTAGATTTGTATGCCGCCCCTCTCCGCAGACTCGGGGCGGCTAACAACAATAATAAGACAATATAAACAAATCTAATATTTAGGTTAATTTAAAAAACCCCAATTTAAGAAACCAATCATACATACAGACATACCATGCATAAATTTTATAAGCCTAGGGGGAGGGAAAGTCTCAATTCCCCCAAGCCTGACGACAGAGGTGGTTTTAAGGAGCTTACGAAAGGCAAGGAGGGTGGGGGCTATTCTAATCTCTGGGGGGAGTTGGTTCCAAAGGGTCAGGGCCGCCACAGAGAAGGCTCTTCCCCTGGGTCCTGCCAAATGACATTGTTTAGTTGACGGGACCCGGAGAAGGCCAACTCTGTGGGGACCTAACTGGTCACTGGGATTCGTGCGGCAGGAAGGCGGTCCGAAGATATTCTGGTCGATGCATGAAGGGGCTTTATAGGTGATAACCAACACTTTGAATTGTGACCGGAAACTGATCGGCAACTAATGCAGACTGCGGAGTGTTGGTTGTGACATGGGCATATTTAGGGAAGCCCATGATAGCTCTCGCAGCTGCATTCTGCATGATCTGAAGTTTCCGAACACTTTTCAAAGGTAGCCCCATGTAGAGAGCGTTACAGTAGTCAAGCCTCGAGGTGATGAGGGCCTGAGTTAGCCGAAGTAGCCTTCCTCTCAGCCCTTAGAAAGAAGGCAAAGGTCAACCACTTGTGAAATGACTTAGGTGGAGCTCTCGTTTTATCGCCCACAGTTGTATGGTCTTAAGCATTAAGCAAGACTTAGGTGAATAATGCTGGAGGCACCCATGAAATAACGTCCGCAGCCCTTTCTCCAAGGAAGGAAGAGATAAGAAAGGACTTTCGACCCATTTCAAAGGCTGGGATAAGCCACTCTCAAAGAGGCATTAATTAGCTTTTTTAAAAACCCTGCCTGCAACGCTCTCTACATGGGGCTACCTTTGAAAAGTGTTCGGAAACTTCAGATCGTGCAGAAAGGAACCCGCGAGAGCCATCGTGGAGCTTCCAAGATTCGCCCACGTTTCTTCAGCACTCCGTGGCTTGCATTGGCTGCCAATCAGTTTCCAGTCACAATTCAAAATGTTGGTCATGACCTTTAAAGCCCTACATGGCATTGGACCAGGTTACCTCCAGAACCACCTGCTACCACACGAATCCCAGCGGCCGATAAGGTCCCACAGAGTTGGCCTTCTCCAGGTCCCGTCGACAACTAAACAATGTCGTTTGGCGGGCCCCAGGGGAAGAGCCTTCTCTGCGGCGGCCCGGCCCTCTGTAACCAACTCCCCCCGGAGATTAGAATTGCCCCCACCCTCCTTGTCTTTCGCAAGTTACTCAAGACCCACCTATATCGCCAGGCACGGGGGAATTAAGACATCTCCCCCAGGCTTTGTTATATTTTATGTTTGGTATGTATGTGTGTTATGGTTTTTTAAATTGTTGGGGGTTTTTAATTGTAAATTTATTATTAGATTTGTTTCATTGTTATACTGTTTTTATTGTTGTTGTGAGCCGCCCCCGAGTCTTTGGACAGGGGCGGCATACAAATCTAATAAATTGAATTGAATTGAATTAACCCTTTGTCAATCAAATCAAATATGTGTTCCCTCTAATTTTATTGTATTTTAACCAGTCCACACTATTGTATAGTGTTTATGATAAGTTGCAGTTTTATGATGTGGTCACTATGTGGTCACTATTTTTACTTTGATATGGTCAATTGACTAATCAAATAAAATTGAATTGTATTGTGTTCCCTTGGACCAGAGGTAAGTTCTTCCCAGTTCAGACCGGTTGTATGGAACTGGTTGTAACTTGGCGGCCTGGGTTGCTGGAACCAGATGTGACCCCACGTCCCAAGCCAGTTCTCTCGGCGACGCCATAGGTGACACAATTTTGTTTCTTAGCAGTGGTTCATGCACATGCGCGGCGCATGTCAGGAAGCGAACCCGGCCGTGAGATAAAGCCAGAACCCATCCCTGCCTTGGACATACGGCATGTGTCAATATTTGCCCCTGTCATTCTTTTATTTTTTTTAAAATTGGACTTTAGACTTGGCCAGTTTTTATGGAAATCGAACACGAGATGTTTACCTGCTTGCTGATCAAATCATTTCCCTCGCCTACAGTTGCTAAGCGAAGCAAAGATACACAACCGTGCAGGGGTTGCGTTATTGGAAACGCCGGTCTTTCCCCTGCTCTCAGCTGACCAACATGCATTGGATCACTGTGTCAAAAAAAGTTGTGAAAAAGAGGTTGGGATTACGGTGGTCAACTTTTCTGGTTGACTTTTTAGATAGCTTTTCCTTAAAAGCAGTTTGGCACGGTGTTGTTAACCTTGACTTGACAGTGTGTAACCCTGTGCTTCCTTGCTTCCTTGCTTCCTTGCTTCCTTGCTTCCTTGCTTCCTTGCTTCCTTGCTTCCTTGCTTCCTTGCTTCCTTGCTTCCTTGCTTCCTTGCTTCCTTGCTTCCTGCTTCCTTGCTTCCTTGCTTCCTTGCTTCCTTGCTTCCTTGCATTCCTTGCTCCTTGCTTCCTTGCTTCCTTGCTTCCTTGCTTCCTTGCTTCCTTGCTTCCTTGCTTCCTTGCTTCCTTGCTTCCTTGCTTCCTTGCTTCCTTGCTTCCTTGCTTCCTTGCTTCCTTGCTTCCTTGCTTCCTTGCTTCCTTGCTTCCTTGCTTCCTTGCTTCCTTGCTTCCTGCTCCTCCCTCTCTCCCTCCCGCCCTCCTCCCTTCTTCCTTCCTTCCCTCTGTCCCTCCTCCTTCCCTCCCCTTCCCTCCTTCCTCCATCCCTCCTCCACTTCCTCCCTCCCTCCTTCCTCCTCCTCTCCCTTCCTCCTCTCCTCCTCCTCCTCCCTTCCTTCCTGCTCCTCCTCTCCTCCTCCCCTTCCTCCTCCCTCCTTCCTTCCCTCCATCCCTCCTCCACTCCCTCCCTCCCTCCTTCCTCCTCCTCTCCCTCCCCCCTCTCCTCCTCCCTTCCTTCCTGCTCCCCCTCCTCCTCCCTCCTTCCTCCATCCCTCCCTCCTTCCTTCATCCCTCCATCCTTCCTTCCTGCTCCTCCTCCTCCCCTCCCCTCCTTCCTCCATCTCTCCTCCATTTCCTCCCTCCCTACTCCTCCTCTCCCTCCCTCTCTCCTCTTCCTTTTTCCTCCCTTCCTGCTCCTCCTCTCTCCTTCCCTTCCTCCTCCCTCCTTCCCTTCCTTCCCTCCATCCCTCCTCCTCTCCTTCCCTCCCTCTCTCTCTCCGTCCACCTCCTCCCTTCCTTCCTGTCTCTTACATTCTTTTCCTCCCTTCCTTCCTTCCTTCCTTCCTTCCACTACCATCTCTTCTTTTACCTTCCTCTCCTCTCTCCCCTCTCCCTCATTCTCCTCCTCTCCTCTCTCCTTTCCTTTTTCTTTCCTCTCCTCTCTTCTCCTTCCTTCCTTCCATCCTCTCCCCCTCCTCTCTCTTCCTCCCTCCCCCCCCTTCTGTTCTTTTTACTTCCTCTCCTCTCTCCCCTTTCCCTCCTCCCTCCCTCCCTTTCACTTCTTCACTTCACTGATTATCCATATTTGGATTCACACAATGTCAATAAAAACACTGAGTCAGGAATTCACTCCCCGGACATTCTTGTGAGAAAGCCTAAAATGAATGTTAACAAGAAATGGAAATGGAGTTGCTAGGATAGAGAAGCAGCATGGAGGGTTAGCTGCATTCGGTCTGCCCTTCTTTGAGGGTGGCAGAGCAAGATGGTACTTGCTCCTGCCATCTAAAATGTGATGAGCCCGTGTGACAGCCCTGAGTGGGACTCGGATCATGCCACTGGAGCTACCTTTTTGCCTTGGATTTTTCTCACCATGCCACATATCCCCCACGGCTGATCCTTCTCGGATGAAAATGCTTGGCCAAATTTTCCTTCCAGAGAAATTTGGGGCTATCGGTAAAAAGATTTTAAGGGTGTAAATGGAGGTAGGACATATGCATGTGGACTCCCACTTTTTTTCCAGAACAAAAGGAAAATTTGGCTCATCTTTTGACCTATTAGATCAGAGGTCTTCAAACTTGCCAAGACTTATTTTTATTTATTTTATTTATTAGATTTGTATGCCGCCCCTCTCCGAAGACTCGGGGCGGCTAACAACAATATAAAAAGACAATGTAAACAAATCTAATATTAAAAACAATCTTAAAAAACCCAATTTAAAGAACCACTCATACATACAAGCATACCATGTATAAATTCTATAAGCCTAGGGGGAAGGGAAATTTCAATTCCCCCATGCCTGACGACAGAGGTGGGTTTTAAGAAGCTTGCGAAAGGCAAGGAGGTGGGGGCAATTCTGATCTCTGGGGGGAGTTGGTTCCAGGGGGCCGGGTCCGCCACAGAGAAGGCTCTTCCCCTGGGTCCTGCCAAACGACATTGTTTAGTTGACGGGACCCGGAGAAGGCCAACTCTGTGGGACCTAATCATTCGCTGGGATTCGTGCGGCAGAAGGCGGTCCCGGAGATATTCTGGTCCGGTGCCATGAAGGGCTTTATAGGTCATAATCAACACTTTGAATTGTGACCGGAAACTGATCGGCAACCAATGCAGACAGCGGAGTGTTGGTGTGACATGGGCATTTTTGGGAAATCCCATGATTGCTCTCGCAGCTGCATTCTGCACGATCTGAAGTTTCCGAACACTTTTCAAAGGTAGCCCCATGTAGAGAGCGTTACAGTAGTTGAGCCTCGAGGTGATGAGGGCATGAGTGACTGTGAGCAGTGACTCCCGGTCCAGATAGGGCCACAACCAGTGTTCCCTCTAATTTTTTTTTGGGGGGGGGGGGCGGAAAAGTATAGTGTCTGAGCCGCAGTTCCTTCGGGACTGGGCGGCACAGAAATAATAAATAAAGAAACAAATAAAAAACCCACCCTGTTTTGCCTCAGAGAATTTCAAAATAAAATACTGTACTGTGTGTCTATAACAGTGAGCTCATAATAGGGCAACTCTATCAATATCAAAATGCCACTTAAATAGTTGAGCTAGTTTCAAACTAGATTTTGATTTTCTTTCTCTCTTCCTTACTCCCATTCTTTTTCTTTCTCTTTTCCTTCCTCTCTTTTTCCTATCTGTTTCTCTCTCTTCCTCTCTCTCTCCTTCCCTCTCACTCTTTCCCTCTCGGCTTCTGGGCAGGTTTGGAAAACTCTGAGTTGATGATTGCTCACTGCTCAGCTTAGAGGGAACTATGGCCACAACTGGTGCACCAGGCGAACCTGGACAAACGCCCCCCCTCACCACAGCTGAAAGATGTTTCTCTAATGTGAGCTGTGGATCGAGGAAGACACCCAAGTTGCGGATCCTCTCTGAGGGGGTCAATAATTCCCCCCCCCAGGGTAATGGACGGACAGATGGAATTTTCCTTGGGAGGCAAAACCCACAGCCACTCCGTCTTATCAGGGTTGAGTTTGAGTCTGTTGACATCCATCCAGGCCCCAACAGCCTCCAGGCACCGGCACATCACTTCCACTGCTTCACTGACTATTAGATCAGAGGTCTTCAAACTTGGCAACTTTTAAGACTGATGGACTTCAACTCCTAGTATTCCGGGAGTTAAAGTCCACAAGTCTTAAAGTTGTCAAGGTTGGAGACCTCTGTATTAAATTGTCCCTCCCTCCATCCAACCTGAGACCTTATGCTCGCACGTTTTCAATAAATCTTCATTGAGTGTAGGAAATTCCCTTTAATTTTACAAGGAAGAGAAAGAATTAAATGTGTACCTGTAAAACAATGTATCTCGTGCCTTAGGCAAAGAATACGTCTGTTTATTGTACAGGACAATTAGGGACGTGTTAAGGTGCCAGCTTTGTGGTTATGAAAAAGAATGTTTTGGCTTTTCTAAAGCAACGTAATTGAGCAGGAAACTGCGTAAATTCTGCTGTGACTCTATATCTGAGTCATTAGTTGAACGGCTCTTAATTTCTGACCACTGATTCTTAACATTTGGCAACTTTTAAGGCATTGTAATCTTCAGCTCCCAAAATTCCCAAGCAGGCACACATCTTAAGAGTTGATAAGGTTGACACTGGTATATTATACCGTAGATTAGCTAACAAGCATGCTAGGTGAATTATTATGGGAGTTGAAGTTCACATGTTTTAAATTTGCCAAGTTTGGTAAAAGTTGCATTTTCTATTTTCTTTTTCTTTTTAGATTATACTATTAGGATGTAAAACATTGTTAGTTTATTATTTTATAGCAGATAGATGTATGCATAATCAATGTATTTATGTATAAAGTCCTTCTGATAAAACTTTGAATAACATGGAATTCATAAACATAAGCAAACCAGAATCTAAGAGATATGATGTTATTGAGGTTACCGAGGTAAACTGAGATATAAAATAACAGTATTATTATTTTACTGAAAGAGTAGTAGATCCTTGGAACAAACTTCCAGCAGACGTGGTTGGTAAATCCACAGTAACTGAATTTAAACATGCCTGGGATAAACATAGATCCATTGTAAGATAAAAAACAGGACATAGTATAAGGGCAGGCTAGATGGACCATGAGGTCTTTTTCTGCCATCAGTCTTCTATGTTTCTATGTTTCTATTCTTAATATGAAATCACAAGACAAGGTGAAAGTACAAGTTGGTTATAATGTCAATGAATTACGAACTTGACTTAATTTGATCAAATTAATGAATTAATAATTAGATGGTTATGCATTTTCTATTTCATTTTTATCATATTATAGTGGATATAAAACATTGTTAATCCTTTACTTTATAGTAGATAAATATACTATTAAGGAAATTTACAATAGAAACTGTTCAAAGTTCAAACAATGAATCAACACACACCTAGAACAAAGTAATAACCAAAAGACAAACCTGGGTTTGTCAAAAACAGATCATGCCAGACGAATCTTATTTGCATTCATTGACAAAGTGACAAAATTAATGAACCAGACAAATGCTGTCGATTTAATTTACTTGGAGTTCAGTAAGGCATTTGATAAAGTCGACCATAGCCTTTTACTAAATAAAGTTGAAAAATGTGAGTGAGACAGCAACACCACCAGATGGATTCAAATCTGGCTAACCAACTGCACTCAATGTTCAGTGCTCAATGGAACTGCATATACATTAAGGGAAGTAAACAGTGGAGTACCCCAAGGCTCTGGTTTAAGCCCAGTACTCTTCAATATGTTCATCAATGACTTGGATAAATGAAGGGATAAATGTGGAACTCCTCAAATTTGCAGATGACACCAAACTGGCAGGAACAGCAAATTCTCCAGAAGATAGGCTCAAGATAGAGAAGGATCTTGACCAGGGGTGGGCAATTAATTTTGCCAGGGGCCGCATGAGAAATTGGGGTGGTTTTAGAGGGCCAGATTAATATAATTAACTCAGTTCTACCCAATACTGTATATTATTGGGTAGAACTTAATTATATTATAATTATAAATTATAATTATATATTATATTATATTAATATAATTATATATTATAATTATATTATAATTATAAATTAATTGCCCACCCCTTCCTTCTTTCCTTCCTTCCTTCCTTCCTTCCTTTCTTCCTTCCTTCCTTCCTTCTCCAGATGGAGAGAAACTTCTGTCTCTCTGATTTTCTCTGCCTTTTATTTCTGCTTTTGGGCAGTTCTTTACTTCTCTTTCAAAATATTCCTTTCAGGTGCTTCTTTTCAACTGACCTACATTGTCAGTTGAGACAATATAGTGGAGGCTTTGCCTGAAAGTAGCTTTGGATTCCTTTTCTTCCTCCTTCTCCCTCCCCCCACCCCCCAAGAGGTGGGGCTTTACATTTCTTGGAAATGCCAATGAAACCAATAAACAATTTAAAAATGAGCATTTATTGGACTTTGGCAAAAGGGCATGGAAAGAATTTCTCCTTCCTTCCTTCCTTCCTTCCTTCCTTCCTTCCTCCCTCCATTTCTCCTTCCTTCCTCCCTCCATTTCTCCTTCCTTCTTTCCTTCCTTCCTTCCTCCATTTCTCCTTCCTTCCTCCCTCCCTTCATTTCTCCTTCCTTCCTTCCTTCCTTCCCTCCTCCATTTCTCCTTCCTCCCTTCCTTCCTTCCTCCATTTCTCCTTCCTTCCTTCCCTCCTCCATTTCTCCTTCCTTCCTTCCTTCCTCCATTTCTCCTTCCTTCCTTCCTTCCTCCATTTCTCCTTCCTTCCTTCCCTCCTCCATTTCTCCTTCCTTCCTTCCTTTCTTCCTTCCTCCATTTCTCCGTCCTTCCTTCCTCCATTTCTCCTTCCTTCCTTCCTTCCTTCCTCCATTTCTCCTTCCTTCCTTCATTTATCCACACTTTGCCCAGGTCTGATCTTGACAGACTTGGGCGCTATCAAACAAAATGAAATTCAATGGTGAAAAAAGAATATTGAACTAGAAGACCCCCCAGGTCCCTTCCAACTATCACCTCTACAAAATTCTTACACGAAACTTTATATAGACATTATAAATTATGATAACCCATATATCCAGGCTTCTTGTATATGTACATGTTTACACAAAAGGGAGTTAAATAACAATAATTATATACTGTATACGTGTGTGTGATGTATTTGTGTTTGGTTTTTTTTTGATAGTTTTGCTCCTTTTCAATTTTTTTCTGCTCTTTTTTTCCTTTGTTCTGTTTCCTTCTATAAATTAAAGGCAAATAAATAAATATATGAATACAGTCTCCCATCACTTCCCCTTTTCAGGGAAACAAGAATCCTTTCTTAAGAAGAGGAAGGAGTATTAGGTATGCCTCGAAGGGTTGTGTGTTTTTTTAAGAAAAATTAAAAAGGTGAGATTTTTTTTTTGAAAAAAATCAATACACATTTGTGCTGGTTTTGCATGCAAGTTTATTTGTTACATTCAGTAAAGGAGATAAGATAAGAACCACATTCCCAGATTGCAAGGTGGTCAGGGGGAAAATCTTTGGAGGGGATTCTTCAGGGGCCTTTTATCGCCAGGGCTTTATCCCCCTTAGCTGCTGTTGGCTTTCACGCACTCAACTTTCTTGAGGCGAAAGGTGACTCCGGCAGAGTAAATTTCTATATCCACGGGCAGAGCGCAGGCCGAGTCAGAGCCGCAACCTCTGGAAATGAATGGTGAAGGAACATCTCCTGGGAAGCAAAAACTCAGTCGGTGAAGGAGTCCTGGTGGAATCCGAAAAGGGAACTGCCAGGCTGCCTGGTCAAATTCTAGCCCTGCTATCATTCCAAAATGGTTCAGTTGCAGGAATTGGAATGAGCCCCCAAAACTTTAACCTTAAGACTGTCCACAGTCAAACCTCTCCCCGTTTATAAGGGGCGTGCATAAGCGCACCACTGTGCCTGCCGTCCCTCTCCATTGTCTTCTTTTATCCTTATTTTTTCCTTATGTTATGCTTATGTAAACTACTACTATCCTATACATGTTTGATAGATAGATAGATAGATAGATAGATAGATAGATAGATAGATAGATAGATAGATACATAGATAGACAGACAGACAGACAGACAGACAGACAGAAAGACAGACAGACAGACAGACAGATAGAATGACAGACAGACAGACAGAAAGATAGGTAGGTAGCTAGGTAGGTAGGTAGGTAGGTAGGTAGATAGATAGATAGATAGATAGATAGATAGATAGATAGATAGATAGATAGATAGAAAGATAGAGAGAGAGAGAGAGAGAAAGATAGATAGATAGATAGATAGATAGATAGAAAGAAAGAAAGAAAGATAGATAGAAAGATAGAAAGATAGATAGATAGATAGAAAGATAGATAGATAGATAGAAAGATAGATAGATGATAGATAGATAGATAGATAAATAGAAAGATAGATAGATAGATAGATAGATGATAGATAGATAGATAGATAGATGATAGATAGATAGAAAGAAAGAAAGAAAGAAAGATAGATGATAGATAGATAGATAGATAGATAGATAGATAGATAGATAGATAGATAGATAGATAGATAGAAGCGTGGAACTCATTACCGGACTCCGTATTATCTTCCCCTAACCCTCAACATTTTACCCTTAAACTATCCACGGTTGACCTCTCCAGATTCCTAAGAGGTCAGTAAGGGGAGTGCCTAAGTGCAGTAGCATGCCTTCCGTCCCCTGTCCTATTGTCTCTCCTGTATCTCATAGCGTAGTTGCAGGCTGATGTGCTCTGGAATGCTGATTCATTCCTGATTGACTACGTAGGTATCTAATCAGGAACTCTGTGTAAAACTCTGTTAATCTCTGAAAGTATCGAAGTGTTCGCAAAGACAGGCTGATAAAAAGATTATACTACTTCCTGATACTGACTGGCTAAATGGGAATTACCTTGACTTTTTAATTGTGCTATTTATCTAAAAGTAAACTATTTTATACACTTTATATGAATCTGTGACAGCATCATTACTCATCATATCTACTGACAATTCATATTTATTTTATTGATTTATTTGGTAGGAGTTTCAACTCATACCTTCAAAACGTCACTACAGAGCACTGCACACCAAGACAATTAGATACAAGAACAATTTGTTTCCCGAACGCCACCACTCTGCTAAACAAATAATTCCCTCCACACTGTCAAACTATTTACTAAGTCTGCACTTACTATTACTACTAGGTTTTTTTTTCTCATCATTCCTATCACCCATTTCCTCCCATTTATGACTGTATGACTGTAACTTGTTGCTTGTATCCGTACAATTTATATTAATATTGTTTCCTGATTGCTTATTTAATTGACAATCATTAAGTGTTGTTCCACATGATGCTTGACAAATGTATATTTTCGTTTATGTACACTGAGAGCATCTGCACCAAAGACATATTCCTTGTGTGTCCTATCACATTTGGCCAATAAAGATTTCTATTCTATTCTATTCTATTTCTATTTCTATATTTCTATTTCTAACATAGAAACATAGAAGACTGACGGCAGAAAAAGACCTCATGGTCCATCTAGTCTGCCCTTATACTATTTCCTGTATTTTATCTTACAATGGATATATGTTTATCCCAGGCATGTTTAAATTCAGTTACTGTGGATTTACCAACCACGTCTGCTGGAAGTTTGTTCCAAGGATCTGCTACTCTTTCAGTAAAATAATATTTTCTCATGTTGCTCTTGATCTTTCCCCCAACTAACTTCAGATTGTGTCCCCTTGTTCTTGTGTTCACTTTCCTATTAAAAACACTTCCCTCCTGGACCTTATTTAACCCTTTAACATATTTAAATGTTTCAATCATGTCCCCCCTTTTCCTTCTGTCCTCCAGACTATACAGATTGAGTCCATGAAGTCTTTCCTGATACGTTTTATGTTTAAGACCTTCCACCATTCTTGTAGCCCGTCTATTTCTATTCTACTAAGTCTGCACTACTAATACTACTAATTTTATCTCATCATTCCTATCACTCATTTCCTCCCAATTATGACTGTAACGTTGCTTGTATCCTGAAGGTTTCTATTAATATTACTGATTGCTTATTTGAAACCTAGGACAATCATTAAGTGTTGTACCACATGATTCTCGTCAAACGTATCTTTTCTTTTATGTCCACTGAGAGCATATGCACCAAGACAAATTCCTTGTGTGTCCAATCACACTTGGCCAATAAAGAATTCTATTCTTGTGTGTCTTGTTTGGTTTTTGGTTTGTTTGTGATGTTTTTTGTTTTTTGAAAAATAATAAAAGTTTAATTAAAAAATAAATAAAGAATTCCATTCTATTTCTAGGCCGCCCTTCTCTAGTAGACTCCGGGCAGCTCATAAAGTATTCCTTGGAGATATTCCTAAACACAAGTCCCTGATAACTCAGGGGTAACTCTGATCCCTTTTCTTTAACATATAGAATAGAATAGAATTTTTATTGGCCAAGTGTGATTGGACACACAAGGAATTTGTCTTGGTGCATATGCTCTCAACGTACATAAAATAAAATATACATTTGTCAAGAATCATGTGGTACGACACTTAATGATTGTCATAGGGGTCAAATAAGCAATGGAGAAGCAATATTCATAAAAATCTTAGGATATAAGCAACAAGTTACAGTCATACAGTCAACATGGGAGGAAATGATGAGAAAAACTAGTAGAATAGAAGTGCAGATTTAGTAGAAAGTCTGACAGTGTTGAGGGAATTATCTTTCATCTTTCTTAACTGTCTGTCTCTCTTGGCGAGGGGCTTTGAATGGTATACAATATCATCCATAAAACATTAAAATTGGGAATGATTTACAATAACTTTTGTTTTCAAAATTCTAAAGAATTATAACATTTGGCAATATAATCTCTATCCTGAGTTCCGCTGCTATTTAATTCTGGATGCCATCTAGGCACTTGCATGAATAGCTCTTATTAGGCAAATGAAACTTACCAGCAGCTATGGTTCCAGTTGTGGTTATACAATGATTGTCTCTTCCTTTGCAGTTCAGAGAGTTGATATCTTCGCATTGATCCGAGCCAAAGTTAAAGCAAGCTGGGCAGCTCACCCCATTGAGGGTAGTGTTCTCAGGGGGCACTACAAAGATTATGCCATACAGAAGAAGCCTTAGTTCAGCAGCCCTTAATTATACATCATCATATGTGTGTGTTTATGTGTTTGTGTATGTCTCTATACTTTACCCTTAGACTCTCCACTGTTGACCTCTCCCGATTCCTAAGAGGTCAGTTTAGGGGCATGCATAAGTGCACCAGAGTGCCTTCCGTCCCCTGTCCTAAAGTTTCTCTTTTACTAGTACAGTGATACCATGTCTTACAAACTTAATGTTTCCCATAGGAATCAATGGAAAAGCGATTAATGCGTGCAAGCCCAAAATTCACCCCTTTTGCCAGCCGAAGCGCCCGTTTTTGCGCTGCTGGGATTCCCCTGAGGGGAAACCCCACCTCTGGACTTCCATGTTTTTGTGATGCTGCAGGGGAATCCCAGCATCGCAAAAATGAGCGCTTCGCTTGCAACGGAAGTCCGGAGGTGGGGTTTCCCAGCGAAGGGAGCATCGATGAAATCGCAGCATCGCAAAAAACACCGAAGTCCTTGAAACCCACCTCCGGACCTCTGTGTTTTTGCAATGCTGCGATTTCACTGAGGCTCCCCTCGCTGGGAAACTCCACATCCGGACTTCTGTTGCCAGTGAAGCACTCACTTTTGCGCTGCTGGGATTCCCCTGCAGCATCGCAAAAACGGGCGCTTCGCTGGCAACGGAAGTCCGGAGGCGGGGCATCCCAGCAGCGGCAGTGGGTTTGTAAGGTGAAAATAGTTTGTAAGAAGAGGCAAAAAAATCTTAAACCCCGGTTTTGTATCTCGAAAAGTTTGTATGACGAGGGTATCACTGTATCATGTATATAAATATTATTATATCTTTGTATACCACCAATACGTACGTGACAAAACAAACAAATTAACAACATAAAATAAAATAACAGCATCGGAGGAGAGCCAAATTAATCTGGAGTAGCAAAAGTACTCCTACTTTTTTGTTAAATGGCAGAAGTTCTTCCTGACTTTTTCACAAAACATCCTGATTGTTATTTGAGGGAAAATACAGAATCTTGAAAATTGCAAGTGGG
Organism: Erythrolamprus reginae; assembly: GCF_031021105.1. Taxonomy (NCBI): domain Eukaryota; kingdom Metazoa; phylum Chordata; class Lepidosauria; order Squamata; family Dipsadidae; genus Erythrolamprus; species Erythrolamprus reginae. The sequence goes on from NC_091960.1 coordinate 6,734,773, forward strand.
ATTTCTCAGCCTCCTTTATAGGGAACTCCTCAAGAAGGAAGTCCTTGGAAACGGATCTAAATGCTTCTTCAAAGTGTGTTTCGCTGTACATCAGCAAAACTGATGTTCGATTTGGAAAGGGAACGTTCCCCTTGGAGGTCCAAATCTGGGTTCTCCCATCTTAATTTTAAGAAAACTACGGCTGGCACATCTGGGAAGTTGAGGGACGAAGTTTGAATTTGTTAGAAGGTTGGAAGGAAGGAAGGAAGTTTGAATACGGAAAGGGGTGGCACACTAAATAAATAAATAAATAAATAAATAAGTAAGTAAGTAAGTAAGTAAGTAAGTAAGTAAGTAAGTAAGTAAGTAAGTAAGTAAATAAGTAAATAAGTAAATAAGTAAATAAGTAAATAAGTAAATAAGTAAATAAGTAAATAACTGAATAAATGAATGAATGAATGAATGAATGAATGAATGAATGAATAAATGAATAAATGAATAAATAAATAAATAAATAAATAAATAAATAAATAAATAAATAAATAAATAAATAAATAAATAAATAAATAAATAAATAAATAAATTTGGGCCTGGGTGCTGTTTGTGTTCCTGGTTTTCCTTCATACATTTTCCTATGAGCTGTAGCATGAAATGGGTTTATTTTAATACAAACAGCTCCAAACTTGACTGTAAAAAATATGATTTCAACAATAGAGTTATCGAAGCGTAGAACTCATTACCGGACTCAATTGTGTCAACCCCTAACCCCCAACATTTCTCCCTTAGACTCTCCACGATTGACCTCTCCAGGTTCCTAAGAGGCCAGTAAGGGGCGTACGTAAGTGCACTGGTGTGCCTTTCGTCCCCTGTCCAATTGTCTTTCCTTTCTTCCACCTATCTTATATATTATATATTCTCTTTCTTTCATATATCCTCTCCTCTAAGTTCACTTTACCCTTATATATATATTGCTACATGTCTATTTTTCTTCCTATGTATTTGTGTATTGGACAAATGAATAAATAAATAAAATAAATAAACAAATAAATAAATATTTTCTTACAACCATGGCTTGTTTTAATCCGCTGTTTAGAAAGACAGGGCTGGTGTGCTGCCCCGTGCCAGCTTTGACTGGAAGGATTTATAAATCATGCAAAATTAATATTATTTTTTTTTAAAAAAAGACTTAAATTTTGAACAGAGTTAGGACCTGCTGGCTGCTCCAACCTGATACACCCATGTCTAGAAAATTAGACGTGGAAATAAGCCACCCTAGTGAAAATTTGGGGGAGTGAGGTGTTGTGGTTAGCTCTGGCCCTGCTCCTGCCCCAAGGACTGTTGATGTGGGGGAGACATCCACATGCTGCAGTTCTGATTTGCCCCCGGTGGAATCTGCTGATGAAGGCTCCTCTGACCAAGAAGACATGAGTGACAGGGAGGAGGAGAGTGTGGCAGATAGCTCAGAAGGAGATCAATTCTCTAGCTCCTCCTTGGATTCAGAACAAGAGTTAATGATACAGCCACGCAGGCGGAGAGCGATGCATAGGCAACAACAACTGAGAGATTATGATCAAAGAAAATGAGGCCACCTGTGGTTGGGGGGCTGTGGTGATTAGTGAGGCTGCTATAAATAGCAGCCTGTGGGTTTGGCCATTGTGGAGGATTATCTGATCGTTGTGTTTCGTGACTGCTTTACTGACTTGGACCTTTTGTGTGCTGATTTTTCCCCCGCTTTGAAACTAAACCAGAGCAAAGTGTGTTTCACTTTGTGAAAGAGGAAGGACTGTGAATTGCCTCACAGCTGCAAGCTAAGTATCACAGAGCTGATAAGGGACTTGTACAAATTCCCAGTTTGTTTGGAGACGAGTGCTCTTGGCTATACCAAAAGAGGGGTTAGTTTAAGTGAATTTTCATGATAAAGAACATTGTTTTGAATTTTCAAATGTGTGTGTGTCTGAAATTTGTACCTGTGAATTTTCAGGAGGATTCTACCAGAGAGCCCACAGGAAGATGAGGATACCAACTTCAGGAACTTTGGTCGGAGAGAAGACAAACGGTTCCTTACCGTCTAACTTTTTGTTGTTGCACAAGTCTTCATGGCAACAGCTGAAGCTGCTCTGGAACCAGATTTCAGAGTTGACGGTGACACTGATTGGCCCAGGCGCGCATTCGCTGCGAGAAAAGCAGCCTTTGACAGTCTCGGTGGTAACGCCCGACCCTGGTGAAGAAGATGGAGATAAGAGAGGTTTGGTTAAATTCGGTAACGCCTTGCTGAAAATTGGTTTGGTAATTAATTTCCTGACATCCCCTCCCCTCCCTATTCCCAAAGTTGGTGACAGAACCAGGTATCAAAGACCTGATGGAAGGCCAAACAGTGTTGGGTTCGACTGGATCTTCAAAAGGTATCATGGGCCAGGGATGGTGAACCGAGCGTGCCTACATGCTATCAATGCCTGGGGAGGGCGAAAACAGCTCCCCTTACCTCCCAGAGGCCCTCTGGAGGTCAGAAGCGGCTTGTTTCCCAACTTCTGGTGGGCCCGGTAGGCTCATGTTTCACCCTCCCCAAGCTCCAAAGTCTTCCATGGAGCCAGGGGAAGGTTAAAAACACCCTCCCCCATCCTCCCGGAGGCTCTCTAGAAGCCAAAAACGCCCTCCGAGAACGTCTGAGCAAAAAATCAGCTGGCTGACACACACACGACAGTTCGCCGCTGTCATAGACCAAAGGGGGCCAGTACTATAGGACAGTGATGGTGAACCTTTTTTTCCCTCCGGTGCCAAGAGTGTGGGCGTGTGCTATCATACATGCACGAGTGCCCACACCCATAATTTAATGCCTGGGGAGGACAAAAACAGCTTCCCTCGCCCCCAGGAGGCCCTCTAGAGGGCGGAAACGGCCTGTTTCCCAACTTCTAATGGGCCCAGTAGGCTCGTGTTTCACCCTCCCCAGGCTCTAAAGCCAGGGGAGGGTAAAAACGTCCTCTCCCATCCCCCTGGAGGCTCTCTGGAAGCCCAAAACGCCCTTCCATAGCATCTGTGCAAGCAAATTATCAGCTGGCTGACACACACATGCACATTGGAGCTGAGCTAGGGTAGTGGTTCGTTCGTCAGCAGATACGGCTCCGTGTGCCACCTGTGGGACTCGTGCCATAGGTTCGCCATCACTGTCATAGACCAAAAGGGGCCAGTACTGTAGGACAGTGATGGCGAAGCTTTTTTTTCCTCCGGTGCCAAAAGAGCGTGGCCGTGCGCTATCACACATGCTCGAGTGCCCACACCCATAATTTAATGCCTGGGGAGGGCGAAAACAGCTTCCCTTGCCCCCCAGGAGGCCCCCTGGAGGGCGGAAATGGCCTGTTTCCCAACTTCTGGTGGGCCCGCTAGGGTCGTGTTTCGCCCTCCCCAGGCTCCAAAGGCTTCCCTGGAGCCAGGGGAGGGTAAAAAACACCCTCCCCCATCCCCCTGGAGGCTCTCTGGAAGCCAAAAATTCCCTCCCAGAGCAAAATATCAGCTGGCTGACATGCACATGCACGTTGGAGCTGAGCTATGGCCATGAGATATGTCTCACCTGTGGCACCCATGCCATAGGTTTGCCATCACATAGACCAAGGGGGGCCAGTACTATAGGACATGTCTCAATAAATCAACCTCTAGGGAAGGCCTTCTCCAACATTTTAGTGATAAGATTGCCCAGTTGAAAATACAGTGTTCCCTCGATTTTCGCTGGGGATGCGTTCCGAGACCGCCCGCGAAAGTCGAATTTCCGCGAAGTAGAGATGCGGACGTAAATACACTATTTTTGGCTATGAACCGTATCACAAACCTTCCCTTAACACTTTAAACCCCTAAATTGCAATTTCCCATTCCCTTAGCAACCATTTAGATTATTACTCACCATGTTTATTTATTAAAGTTTATTAAAAAAAATATTTATTAAAGGCGGACTAAAGTTTGGCGATGACGTATGACGTCATCGGGCGGGAAAAACCGTGGTAAAGGGAAAAAACCAGCAAAGTATTTTTTTAATTAATATTTTTGAAAAACCGTGGTATAGCCGTTTCGCGAAGTTCGAACCCACGAAAATCGAGGGACCACTGTAGTTTGGTAAGCACTGTTCTATGCGCTCTTCTGGGGACTTAGATCCTTTAGCTCCCTCTGCTGGTTGGAAGCAAGTATTGAGCTGTCCTTTGTTTTTTACTCACACAAGGAATTTATTCCTACAAAGGTCAGGCAGGCATCTTCACCCTCTCCACAGGTCTGGCTCGAGCCAGTGCAGTCTTTACCTGGATCTTTGCAAGTCTCACAAATCAAACAGGAACCTGGAGAAAACAACATAGGTGAGATGTGGCTTGTTCAATAAGCTAGGATGGAGAAACTAGGTTTCACTGAATATGGCTTGCGGTGCAGAGTAGTGGGTCTTAAACTTTGTATTCTTAGGATTCCACCCTGAGAGTCCTTCGGGAGTTGGGCGGCATATAAATTAAATAAATAAATAAAATAAAATAAATTTCCCCCTTCCCAGTTTTAAAAATGATGAAGACCCCCTCAAGGAACTTTTGTTTGCATGGGTTACCTAAATTGATATTTACCATATGCAAATTTGATTCATTTTTAGAATATAGAAACATAGAAACATAGAAACATAGAAACATAGAAACATAGAAACATAGAAACATAGAAACATAGAAACATAGAAACATAGAAACATAGAAACATAGAAACATAGAAACATAGAAACATAGAAACATAGAAACATAGAAACATAGAAACATAGAAACATAGAAACATAGAAACATAGAAACATAGAAACATAGAAACATAGAAACATAGAAACATAGAAACATAGAAACATAGAAACATAGAAACATAGAAACAAAGAAGTCTGACGGCAGAAAAAGACCTCATGGTCCATCTAGTCTGCCCTTCTACTATTTTCTGTATTTTATCTTCGGATGGATATATTTATTGAATCATATTGTTGGATGAAGGTGGTGCCGTGGATATTGCCTACCTGGACTTCAGCAAAGCCTTTGATACGGTTCCACATAAAGAGCTGATAGATAAATTAGTGAACATTGGACTTAATCCCTGGATAGTTCAATGGATTTGCAGCTGGCTGAAGCGTAGACATCAAAGAGTTATTGTTAATGGCGAGTATTCTGAGCAGAGTCAGGTTACAAGCGGTGTGCCACAAGGGTCTGTTCTGGGTCCTATTCTTTTTAATATGTTTGTGAGTGACATAGGGGAAGATTTGGTAGGGAAGGTTTGCCTATTTGCCGATGACTCTAAAGTGTGCAATAGGGTTGATATTCCTGGAGGTGTCTGTAATATGGTAAATGATTTAGCTTTACTAGATAAATGGTCAAAGCAATGGAAACTGCAGTTTAATGTTTCCAAATGTAAAATAATGCACTTGGGGAAAAGGAATCCTCAATCTGAGTATTGTATTGGCAGTTCTGTGTTAGCAAATACTTCAAAAGAAAAGGATTTAGGGGTATTGATTTCTGACAGTCTCAAAATGGGTGAACAGTGCAGTCAGGCAGTAGGGAAAGATCAAAAGCAAGATGAGAAAATATTATTTTACTGAAAGAGTAGTAGATCCTTGGAACAAACTTCCAGCAGACGTGGTAGATAAATCCACAGTAACTGAATTTAAACATGCCTGGGATAAACATATATCCATCCTAAGATAAAATACAGAAAATAGTATAAGGGCAGACTAGATGGACCATGAGGTCTTTTTCTGCCGTCAGACTTCTATGTTTCTATATAAAAGCAGCAATATTAAACCCATGAGATTCTAAATAAATAATATTTTTTAATGAAAACAAATTCTATTTTTAAACAAAAGCAAAGAGTGACATTGTTTTAAATGTTTGTCAATATCTTCCCTGTTTAGTAAATAATTTTGATTTTGGAGACCCCGAGATGAGTTTGAAGGGGGACCCAGGGTTCACACTTTAAGAAACACTGATTTTAAGAAACCGTAGGTCAAAGTTTCATTTACAAGGAGAAGAAATAGGAAATCCAACTAGAGTTCCTTGCTTTCATCAAACGAGGTTGTCTGTCTTTGGTAGCCCCTTTTGAGTCCACATTCAGAGTAACCGAGTTGGAAGGGACCTTGGAGGTCTTCTAGTCTCACCCTCTATATACCATTTCAGACAAACAGATGTCCAATCTCTTCTTTAAAACTTCCAGTATTGGAGCACCCACATCTGGAGACGATCCATTCCGCTGATTAATTTAATGCAATGTAATTTATTAGATTTGTATGCCGTCCCTCCGGAGACTCGGAGCAGCTCACAACAATAACAACAATGTAAACAAATCTAATACACTTAAAAAAAACATCTAAAAACCCATTGTTAAAACCATACAACATATACCATACATAAATAATATAAACCCAGGGGCTCAATTTCCCCACGCCTGACGACATAGGTGGGTCTTCAGTAACTTACAAAAGGCAAGGAGGGTGGGGGCGGTTGTGATCTCCGGGGGGAGTGGATTCCAGAGGGCCGGGGCCGCCACAGATAAGACTCTTCCCCTGGGACCCGCCACGTAGTGTTCCCTCTAATTTTTTGGGGGGGTGGGCAGAAAAGTATAGTGTCTGAGCGGCAGTCCCTTTGGGACTGGGCGGCACAAAAATAATAAACAAACAAACAAACAAACAAACAAATTAAAAACCCACCCTGTTTTGCCTCAGAGAATTTCAAAATAAAATACTGTACTGTGTGTCTATAACAGTGAGCTCATAATAGGGCAACTCTATCAATATCAAAATGCCACTTAAATAGTTGAGCTAGTTTCAAACTAGATTTTGATTTTCTTTCTCTCTTCCTTACTCCCATTCTTTTTCTTTCTCTTTTCCTTCCTCTCTTTTTTCTATCTGTTTCTCTCTCTTCCTCTCTCTCTCCTTCCCTCTCACTCTTTCCCTCTGGGCTTCTGGGCAGGTTTGGAAAACTCTGAGTTGATGATGATTTTTAAGTGAGCGATTGCTCACTGCTCAGCTTAGAGGGAACTATGCCCGCCAGACGACATTGTTTAGTCGACAGGACCCAGAGATTAATTGTTCCAATTGTCCCGAAATTTCACCTTAGTTGCTTCTCTCTTTGATTCGTTTCCATCCATTGTTTCTTGTCTTGCTTCTGATACTTTTAAAAATAGGACGACTCCTTTTAGCCTCTATAGCAAAGTAAAAAATGTTCAAGGATACAAGCACATCTCCGAGAATGGACGCATCCGCCTTACCTTTAACCTAGCTGTAAAGCAGGGGTCATAACTATCTCCAAGAAGACTTACCTTGAGTTAGGAGTGTGGCTAGAAGAAAGCTGAGGCTGGACAACGATGTCATCTTGGTGGATTCCTTCTAATCTGCAGATGGGTAGATTCTGAAATCAAAGCATCCTGTGCGGGAGAATATATACTGGACCAGTTACATAAGAGGGAGGGAGGGAGTAAACAGGATTGGCCGGAGAGGCACTTAAAACCTGGGCAGCCCCCCTCAGCTCTCTTCACAGCTGACCTTCTTGTCTGCTGGTGGCTTCAAGTGTCCCCTTTGTGTGCCAGGGGGCTGTATTCCCCTTACCCAAAAAGAGCACAACCAACTTCATTTTTCTGCAATGTCTCTTGTGCTTGGCAAAGGAGGGAGCCAAGGTCTTGCGTTTCAAGTCCATGGAATATAAAAAAAGAAAGGCGAAGAGGAATGTTTGCTTATCTAAAATCTAAAAGCCACTTCACATTTTGTCCAGGACAAATGACCCCATTTGCATTGGGACCAAATCCCAGTCATCTAAATTTTCACTGTAGCTTGGCACCGGGGGGAAGTGCGTGGGGTAACAGCCATCTGGACGCCAAGATTCCAATCGTACAGAAACCACCTCTTCAATTTGCCTTGATTTCCAAAAGTAACAAGATGTGTGTTTGTGTATTGATATAAGGAGGTGGACAATTGCAAGTGGGGGTGGTGGTGGTAAACAGGCTCATTAGCAGCAGTTCCGGTGCTGAAAGCTCTCCTTGATGGGTTTAATTTTCGAGATCTTGGCAATCCTGGGCCTAGAAAGTTTAGAACTAAGATGCCTTAAACAAGATCTAAGTAGGGAAAGCAAGTAGGATGCTTGGCTGCATAGCTAGAGGTATAACAAGCAGGAAGAGGGAGATTATGATCCCGCTATATAGCGTGCTGGTAAGACCACATTTGGAATACTGTGTTCAGTTCTGGAGACCTCACCTACAAAAAGATATTGACAAAATTGAATGCGTCCAAAGACGGGCTACGAGAATGGTGGAAGGTCTTAAGCATAAAACTTATCAGGAAAGACTTAATGAACTCAATCTGTATAGTCTGGAGGACAGAAGGAAAAGGGGGGACATGATCGAGGACAGAAGGAAAAGGGGGTCATGATCGAAACATTTAAAAGGTCCAGGAGGGAAGTGTTTTTAATAGGAAAGTGAACACAAGGACAAGGGGACACAATCTGAAGTTAGTTGGGGGAAAGATCAAAAGCAAAATGAGAAAATATTATTTTACTGAAAGAGTATATCCTTGGAACAAACTTCCAGCAGACGTGGTAGATAAATCCACAGTAACTAAATTTAAACATGCCTGGGATAAACATATATCCATCCTAATATAAAATACAGAAAATAGTATAAGGGCAGACTAGATGGACCATGAGGTCTTTTTCTGCTGTCAGACTTCTATGTTTCTATATTTCTATGTTTCTATTGCCCACAAGATCATATGCTGCAACATCCTGCCCATCGGCGACTACTTCAGCTTCAACCATAACAACACAAGAGCACACAACAGATTTAAACTTAATATTAACCGCTCCAAACTTGACTGTAAAACATACGATTTCAGTAACCGAGTTGTCGAAGCGTGGAACTCATTGCTGGACTCCATAGTGTCATCACCACACCCCCAACAATTTACCCTTAGATTATCTATGGTTGACCTCTCCACATTCCTAAGAGGTCAGTAAGGGGCGAATACAAGTGCACTAGAGTGCCTTCCGTCCCCTGTCCTATTGCTCTCCTATATCTCCTATTCCTTTCTTCTATTCCTATATCTCTTCTTCTATTCTTTCATTGATATGTTCTATTACTATACCTCCTTTTCTATTATTTCTTAGATATATTTTACTATGAGTATCTCTTCTATAACCTTTATCATGTATTTTACTATGTGTATATAGATATATATACCCCCTAGAACCCTCATTGTGTATTGGACAAAATAAATAAATAAAATAAATAAATAAACTGTTTTGTATCCTGATGGTTGGATAATCCTAGGGTTGCGGTTTCGTTATTTCCGGTTGGAAAGGGACAGTAAAACTAATTTATTTATTAATTGTGCTTAAATGCCACCCAACTCCCAAAGGACTATGGGCGGCTTCCAATAAATAAATAACTACAACACAATCCCTTCTGTAACAGCCCATTAGGCAGTTTGAACTCAACAGGTTTTTTGCGTGAGGTGAAGAGGTCCAGTCTACAAAGGATTTCTGGGTATATAAAGATCACCATGCTGTTAACTAATCCTGAAATGGCTCAACCGCGAACAAAGGGATTTGAGCAAACTCGGTCCTTAAGCATGGTAGCTAAAGAAATTCCAGGTGTGTTTGAATCTGAAGATATATAACACTAACGTCTGGAAAAAGACACGTGTTTCTGTATCAGTTTTGGAGAGGAAATAATATTACTACTTGTGATATTATCTAGTGATCCCCTTATATAGAGCGCTGGTGAGACGACATTTGGAATACTGTGTCCAGTTCTGGAGACCTCACCTACAAAAAGATATTGACCAAATTGAATGGGTCCAAAGACGGGCTACAAGAATGGTGGAAGGTCTTAAGCATAAAACGTATCAGGAAAGACTTCATGAACTCAATCTGTATAGTCTGGAGGACAGAAGGAAAAGGGGGGACAGGATCGAAACATTTAAATATGTTAAAGGGTTAAATAAGGTTCAGGAGGGAAGTGTTTTTAATAGGAAAGTGAACACAAGAACAAGGGGACACAATCTGAAGTTAGTTGGGGGAATGATCAAAGGCAACATGAGAAAATATTATTTTACTGAAAGAGTAGTAGATCCTTGGAACAAACTTCCAGCAGACATGGTTGGTAAATCCACAGTAACTGAATTTAAACATGCCTGGGATAAACATATATCCATTGTAAGATAAAATACAGGAAATAGTATAAGGGCAGACTAGATGGACCATGAGGTCTTTTTCTGCCGTCAGTCTTCTATGTTTCTATGTTTCTAAGACAAATTCCTTGTGTGTCCAATCACACTTGGCCAATAAAATTCTATTCTATTCTATTCTATTCTATTCTATTCTATTTGAGATCACAGCATCCAAGTTATAAATTATGATTTACGGCTGCACAACAGGTTCATCCAATATGCTAAACCCAAATGAAACAAACCACATTATGGATTGCTGTGCTGTAACAATTTTAAAGGCACTCTTGGGTATACCAAGAATGTAAAATGTGAAAACTTTTAAACTATGAACTTGGATTCTTCTAGGAGGCACTGCCGCACAACTCTAGCTAAATCTATTTTACCAGGATATTTGAAATGGTCAGGTTCGAAAGACTGACACCAACTGATGTTAAAACGGTGATGTCCATCATCTTTTCCTATCACGGAGCCTTCAGATATGTTGCGGTCCTACTGTACTTCCATAACAATCAACATATCTTTTTTAAAATCCATCATTGCCAGAATCAGGCTGGTGAAATATATACTGTACTGCTCAAAAAAAATATAAAGGGAACACTCAAAGAACACATCCTAGATCTGAATGAATGAAATATTCTCATTGAAAGTTGAATGTGCACAAAGAGCAGGTGAGATTGGTTGTCAATCAGTGTTGCTTCCTAAGTGGACAGTTTGATTTCACAGAAGTTTGATTTACTTGGAGTTATATTGTGTTGTTTAAGTGTTCGCTTTATTATTATTTTTTGAGCTGTGTATATAATAAATCAATTTCCTGCCCTTTGGCAGCGTCCCTCAACTTTTGCTGTTGACTGGATTGGGAGTTGATATCCATCCATTTTAAAATTTGCCAGTTGGGAAAGATCTATAAAGCCCTTCATGGCACCGGACCAGAATATCTCCAGGACCGCTTTCTGCCGCACGAATCCCAGCGACCAGTTAGGTCTCACAGAGTTGGCCTTCTCCAGGTCCCGTCAACTAAACAATGTCGTTTGGCGGGACCCAGGGGAAGAGCCTTCTCTGTGGCGGCCCCGACCCTTTGAAACCAACTCCCCGCAGATATCAGAGTTGCCCCCACCCTCCTTGCCTTTCGTAAGCTCCTGAAAACCCACCTCTGTCGTCAGACATGGGGGAATTGAGACTTTCCCTTCCCCCTAGGCTTATAAAATTTATGCATGGTATGTCAGTATGTATGATTGGTTTCTTAAATTGGGTTTTTTTAAATTAACTTAAATATTAGATTTGTTTACATTGTATTATTGTCGTTGTTAGCCGCCCCCGAGTCTACGGAGAGGGGCGGCATACAAATCTGATAAATAAATAAATAAATAAATAAATAAATTCATTTTCTCAAAGAGATTTTTTTTAAAAATCCCGAATCGATACTAGATTAATAACTTGGCTTGTAGAAATAACACATTGTTCCCTTTGGTGATACTCATTCGTTATTTTATTTAAGGAAATGTTACTTATTTGCCTTTTCAGAGATAAAAAGTAAGCTATTCTACTTCCTCCACACTAGAGGTTTTCATCTCATCCACTAATGGTTACAAAGTGTTGGGGTGAGAATCTCTCTCAGTGTTTTTCAAACTTATTTATTTTATTTATTAATTAAGTAACTTGGTTATTATGTGTGGGCTTCAAATTCCCAGAATTCCTCAATAAGACTATGCCAGCTGAGGAATTCTGGGAACTGGAGTTCCACACGTCCCAAAACCGTCCAAATTTTGAAAATCTAACCATTCCCCCCCCCGCCCGCCCGCAGAAAGGCAGGAAAGAAAGAAAGAAAAAGCGCATGCGCAGAAGCGAAGACTTCGGCGCCATAGCGTCACGATCGAAAGGCACGAATCTGAGCATGCGTCAAGGGGTTCATTTCCTCCTCCTCTCCCCCCCCCCGGTCTAAATCGCACGGCGGTATTAGAAAGGCGTCGATTTTGAGTTTGCGCCCGGGGCACGTTGGGAAGGACCATAAAGGCGAGCGTCGGAGAGAGCATAGAGCGCCCATTTCCGGCGCTCGGCGGAGTTTTGCTGCCGGGTGACGGCAAGTGACAGAAAGTGGCGGGGCGATGCCGGAGATCGAGATCCGACATGTGGTATCCGCGACCAGCTCCGACACGGTAGCGCGGCTTCCACGGGGGACGGCGGCGGCGGCGGCGGCTTCCGCCAGGGGAACGAAGCAGCGGGGAGCTGGGCCTGTTACGTGGAGGGCTGGAGGCAGCCATTGTTGAAGCGGCGTGTGTGAGGGGGGGAGTCGGATTAAGGGGGTGGTGGGGCCTGGAAGAGCCTCCCGGTGGCTTCGGGGAGGGGCGTGGGAAGAGGTGGATTTATTATTATTTATTATGTTTATGAGCTTGAGAAATAAGGGGCGTGCATAAGCGCACCGTCGTGCCTACTGTCCCTGTCTTAGTGTCCCATTGTCATTATTATTATTATTATTATTATTATTATTATTAGTAGTAGTAGTAGTAGTAGTAGTAGTAGTATTTATTTATTATTTATTATGAGGTTGAGAAATAAAGAGTGTGGATAAGTGCACCTTCGTGCCTATTGTCTACTGTCTTAGTGTCCCATTGTCATTATTATTATTATTAGTAGTAGTATTTATTTATTTATTATTTATTATGAGGTTGAGAAATAAAGAGTGGATAAGTGCATCTTCGTGCCTATTGTCCCTGTTTTAGTCTCCCATTGTCATTATTATTATTATTATTATTACTAGTAGTAGTAGTATTTATTTATTTATTATTTATTATGAGGTTGAGAAATAAAGAGTGTGGGTAAGTGCACCTTCGTGCCTATTGTCTACTGTCTCAGTGTCCCATTGTCATTATTATTATTATTATTATTAGTAGTAGTAGTAGTATTTATTATTTATTATTTATTATGAGGTTGAGAAATAAAGAGTGGATAAGTGCATCTTCGTGCCTATTGTCCCTGTTTTAGTCTCCCATTGTCATTATTATTATTATTATTATTATTACTACTAGTAGTAGTAGTAGTATTTATTATTTATTATGAGGTTGAAAAATAAAGAGTGTGGATAAGTGCACCTTCGTGCCTATTGTCTACTGTCTTAGTGTCCCATTGTCATTATTATTATTATTAGTAGTAGTAGTATTTATTTATTTATTATTATGAGGTTGAGAAATAAGGGGCGTGCATAAGCGCACCGTCGTGCCTACTGTCCCTGTCTTAGTGTCCCATTGTCATCATCATCATCATCATTATTATTATTATTAGTAGTAGTATTTATTTATTTATTATTTATTTATTTATTATGAGGTTGAGAAATAAAGAGTGGATAAGTGCATCTTCGTGCCTATTGTCCCTGTTTTAGTGTCCCATTGTCATTACTATTATTATTATTATTAGTAGTAGTAGTAGTAGTATTCATTTATTTATTATTTATTTATTATGAGGTTGAGAAATAAAGAGTGGATAAGTGCATCTTCGTGCCTATTGTCCCTGTTTTAGTGTCCCATTGTCATTACTATTATTATTATTATTATTATTAGTAGTAGTAGTATTCATTTATTTATTATTTATTTATTATGAGGTTGAGAAATAAAGAGTGGATAAGTGCATCTTCGTGCCTATTGTCCCTGTTTTAGTGTCCCATTGTCATTATTATTATTACGTAGTAGTAGTACTATTTATTTATTTATTTATTATTTGTTATGACGTTGAGAAATAAAGAGTATGGATAAGTGTACCTTCGTGCCTATTGTCCCTGTCTTAGTGTCCCATTGTCATTATTATTATTAGTAGTAGTAGTAGTAGTAGTAGTAGTATTTATTTATTTATTATTTATTATGAGGTTGAGAAATAAGGGGCGTGCATAAGCGCACCATCGTGCCTATTGTCCCTGTTTTAGTGTCCCATTGTCATTATTATTATTAGTAGTAGTAGTAGTAGTACTGTAGTAGTATTTATTTATTTATTATTTATTATGAGGTTGAGAAATAAAGAGTGTGGATAAGTGCACCTTCGTGCCTATTGTCCCTATCTTACTGTCTCATTGTCCTCATTTAGGACAATGGGTTTATGGTATGTATGTATGGTATGTTTTGTATGGTTTCAATACTGTAATGGGTTTTTAGATGTTTTTTAAATGTATTAGATTTGTTTACATTGTTGTTATTGTTGTGAGCCGCTCTGAGCCTCCGGAGAGGGGTGGCATACAAATCTAATAAATTAGATTAATTAATTAAATGAAATTTATCTGTAGCTACTGTGCAAATAGAATAGAATAATAGATTAGGATTAGAATAGAATAGAATTCTTTATTGGCCAAGTGTGATTGGACACACAAGGAATTTGTCTTGGTGCAGATGCTCTCGATGTACATAAAAGAAAATACACATTTGTCAAGAATCCTGTGGTACAACACTTAATGATTGTCCCAGGGGTCAAATAAGCAACAAAGAAATAATCAATATTAATAAAAATCTTAAGGATACAAGCAATAAGTTACAGTCATGCAGTCCTGAGTGGGAGGAAGTGGGTGATAGGAATGATGAGAAAAAAACTAGTAGAAATAGAAGTGCAGACTTAGTAAAAAGTTTGACAATATTGAGAGAATTATTTGTTTAGTAGAGTGATGGCGTTCGGGAAAAAACTGTTCTTGTGTCTAGGTTATTTATTATTATTATTATGAGTTTAAGGAGGTTGAGAAACAAGGGGCGTGCATAAGCACACCATGGTACCTATTGTCCATGTCTTACTGTCTTATTGTCCTCATTTATCTGTACTTTCTTTGCTTATTATTTTTTATTTTTTATTTATTATTATTATTTATGAGGTTGAGAAACCTCATAAACCCCATAATGACAAATAAGGAGCTTGCATAACTGCAATGTCGTGCCTACTGTCCCTGTCTTACTGTCCCATTGTTCTCAAATTATCTGTACTTTCTTTGCTTATTATTTTTTTTCATTATTTATTTATTATTATTTATTACATGAGGTTTAGAAACCTCCTAAACCTCATAATGAGGTTGAAAAATAAGGGGCATGCATAAGTACATCGTTGTGCCTACTGTCCCTGTCTTACTGTCCTATTGTCCTCATTGATCTATGCTTACTGTGCTTATTTATTATTTATTATTATTTATTATTATTTATTATGGGGTTTATGAGGTTGAGAAATGAGGGACATGCATAAACGCACCATCATGCCTGCCATCCATGTCTTACTGTCCTATTATCCTTATTTATTTATTTATTTATTATTTATTTATTATTTATTTATTTATTTATTGGATTTGTATGCCGCCCCTCTCCGTAGACTTTGGGCGTCTAACAACAATGATAAAAACAGCATGTAACAATCCAATCCAATATTAAAATAACTAAAAAACCCTTATTATAAAAACCAAACATACATACAGACATACCATGCTTAAATTGTAAAGGCCTAGGGGGAAAGAATATCTCAGTTCCCCCATGCCTGACGGCAGAGGTGGGTTTTAAGAAGTTTACGAAAGGCAAGGAGGGTGGGGGCAATTCTAATCTCTGGGGGGAATTGGTTCCAAAGGCCCGGGGCCGCTACACAGAAGGCTCTTCCCCTGGGTCCCGCCAAACAACATTGTTTAGTTGACGGGACCTGGAGAAGGCCCACTCTGTGGGACCTAACTGGTCGCTGGGATTCGTGCGGCAGAAGGTGGTCCCTGAGATAATCTGTATTTATCTGTACTTACTGTGCTTATTTTTATGTTTATCCCCATACCTCCTATCTTGTACACGTTTGATGAATGAATGAATGAATGAATGAATGAATGAATGAATGAATGAATGAATGCCAGAAGAGAGCAACAATGCTTTCTGATGGATTTAAAGTTGAATTATGCTGGTTAAACCCAGTCTAAGACCATTAAGGAGGAGGAAAAGAGAAGTGGAGGAGGAGGAAAGAAGTGATGTAGGAATAGTAGAGATTGTTTTCTGTCCATTGATTTAGCCTCTTCTCCTGTCCCCAGACCCATTGTGCCGAGAATCTGCTCAAGGCCGATACCTACCGCAAGTGGAAGGCTGCCCAGGCTGGGGAAAAGCAAGTCTCTGTCATATTACAAGTGAGTTTCTGGTCATCTCTTGGTGAGATCAGTTCCCAGCACTTTCTGCAGTTGTTATAATACTTGCATCATGATAACTTACTGTAAGCATGTTTATACTGTTAGAGATCATAGAAATTAGCTTTTCAAGCTCAATTTCTCTCTCTCTCTCTCTCTCTCTCTCTCTCTCTCTCTCTCTCTCTCTCTCTCTCTCTCTCTCTCTCTCTCTCTCTGTGTTTGTGTGTGTTTGTGTGTATGTATGTGTGTGTATATAGATGTATGTATGTAGATTGTTCTGAGTTCGGGTTTTGCCCCATGTAATATTTTGAGTGTCTATGCGACGTTTCGGTGAAATCACATTCACCACCATCAGGCTGAAGTTTTAAGCTTCGTGCTGCTGTAAATATGGAATGTTTGCAACTGTCATTTGTTCCTTATATATAGTGTTAGGGGTGGAGATTTGGTTTGAATGTAGCAAATAGATTGGGTGACTATGTTTTAGTGATTTGATTGGTTGGTGGAATCACAATTACTTGAAGGATTGACATGGTGATTATTATGATATGTTTTTTTGTTTAAGGCTGATTTCGAAAACATATCATAATAATCACCATGTCAATCCTTCAAGTAATTGTGATTCCACCAACCCGAACTCAGAACAATCTACATACATATACCCGTGAAAATCTACGAAAACAAATGTATGTATATAGGCGCATGTATATAATAGACTCTGAATCTAAGGAGAAGGGCGACATAAAAATCGAATGAATGAATGAATGAATAAAATAATATAAAATAAATAAAATAAAATAAATAAATGCTTTTCAGGTAGTATTTGGAATTTCTTCATTCTCTTAATTAGTTAATCGTGATTCTGCAGCGCATTACTGTATGCTCAGCCATCCATCAGTCTCCTCAAAATTATCTACTGCTAATATCTTAGCAGCTAGAAAAGGAAAACTTTTCCGTCTTAGGTTATCACTGTCAATCAAACTGGATCACAATGAGTTTGATCCTGATTTAGTACAGGGTAGATTTATTTGCTGTTAGCATGACTCATCTACACGGTTGGGGCATATTCAGTTAAATCAAGGACTAATTGTTAAGACCTGAGCCTACAGGGTTCCTTTCCTGCATCCTCCACAATTCTCTTTCTCCCTTCACAGTTTGAAAAAGAGGAACAGATCCACAGCATTGATATTGGCAATGAAGCCTCTGCCTTTGTGGAAGTGCTGGCTGGCAGCTCTGCCTCCTCCAGTGAGCAGAATTATGAGGTGAGTTTTTATTTATTTTATTTATCATTTAGATTTGTATGCCGCCCCTCTCCGCAGACTCGGGGCGGCTCACAACAAAGTGAAACAATTTACAACAAATCTAAATGACAGTTTAAAAATATTTTAAAAACCCCATTTTCTAAACAAACATACAGACAGACATACCATTCATAAATTGTATTTTCCTGGGGGAGATGTCTCAGTTCCCCCATGCCTGACGACAAAGGTGGGTCTTAAGGAGCTTACGAAAGGCAAGGAGAGTAGGGGCAGTTCTAATCTCCGGGGGGGGGGTTGGTTCCAGAGGGTCGGGGCCGCCACAGAGAAGGCTCTTCCCCTGGGGTCCGCCAACCGACATTGTTTAGTTGACGGGACCTGGAGAAGGCCCACTCTGTGGGACCTAATCGGTCACTGGGATTTGTGCGGCAGCAGACGGTCTCGGAGTGCATTTGGTGTTCTCCGAAAGTTGCTATCACGGCATGGAAGTGGTACTTTTTGTGTCCTCAGCGAAAGGAGTTTGGTGTAATTTCCTTTGTACCGTTTGAATATGTACAGTCACCAATGGTAGGACTCCAGCAATGTAAAGCAAACTTCATTTGAATACAGGTGGGTGTGACTCCACACAGGCTGACTGCTTAGCAATTTAGAGCAGGGGGGGGGGGGGGTCAAACTTGTGGCCCACGGGCCAGATGCGTCATGGGCTGGCCACACCCACCCCTATTTTAGCGAAAGGAAGATGGAAATTTGCAGTAGCCGCCCCGGAGTCCTCGGAGAGGGGTGGCATAGAAATCCAATTATTATTATTATTATTATTGGCTGCCAATCAGTTTCCGGTCACAATTCAAAGTGTTGGTCATGACCTTTAAAGCCCTACATGGCATTAGACCAGAATACCTCTGGAACCGCCTGTTACCACACGAATCCCAGCGGCCGATAAGGTCCCACAGAGTTGGCCTTCTCCGGGTCCCGTCGACTAAACAATGTCGTCTGGTGGGCCCCAGGGGAAGAGCCTTCTCTGTGGCGGCCCCGGCCCTCTGGAATCAACTCCCCCCGGAGATTAGAACGGCCCCCACCCTCTTTGTCTTCCGTAAACTACTTAAGACACACCTATACCGCCAGGCATGGGGGATTTGAGAGATCTTTCCCCCAGGCTTATTATAATTTATGTTTGGTATGTCTGTGCTGTTTGGTTTTTAATTATGATAGGGTTTTTAGTTTTTTAATATTAGATTTGTGCCATTATAATATTGTTTTTATCGTTGTTGTGAGTCTTCGGAGAGGGGCGGCATACAAATGTAATAAATTATTATTATTATTATTATTATTATTATTATTATTATTATTATTAATTAGATTTGTATGCCGCCCCTCTCCGTAGACTCGGGGCGGCTCACAACAGCAATAAAACAATTCATGACAAATCTAATAATTTAAAAACATTTTTTAAAAACCCGTGTCAGTGTAAGTTTGACACCCCTGCACAAGAGGGCACAAGAAAGACCCTGCTTTCCCCCCGGTGTTTATTGTCCATGTTGTGATTTTTCCTGTGTTTGACACTTCCCCTCAAGAGCCCCAATTCTGATTTGATGTTCTGTTGCTTGCTCCCAGGCAATTTGGGGAGAACCCTTCTGGATTAAGACTGGGATTTAGTGAGAGATGTATTTTCAAAAAGCTGTGTCTCTTGATCTCCCCACTCACCTACAAAAAGATATTGATAAAATTGAACGGGTCCAAAGACGGGCAACAAAAATGGTGGAAGGTCTTAATCATAAAACGTATCAGGAAAGACTTAATGAACTCAATCTGTATAGTCTGGAGGACAGAAGGAAAAGGGGGGACAGGATCGAAACATTTAAATATGTTAAAGGGTTAAATAAGGTTCAGGAGGGAAGTGTTTTTAATAGGAAAGTGAACACAAGAACAAGGGGAAACAATCTGAAGTTAGTTGGAGGAAAGATCAAAAGCAACAGGAGAAAATATTATTTCACTGAAAGAGTAGTAGATCCTTGGAACAAACTTCCAGCAGACGTGGTAGATAAATCCACAGTAACTGAATTTAAACATGCCTGGGATAAACATATATCCATTGTAAGATGAAATACAGCAGATGTGGTTGGTAAATCCACAGTAACTGAATTTAAACATGCCTGGGGTAAACATAGATGCTTGGAACAAACTTCCAGCAGACATGGTTGGTAAATCCACAGTAACTGAATTTAAACATGCCTGTGATAAACATAGATGCTTGGAACAAACTTCCAGCAGACATGGTTGGTAAATCCACAGTAACTGAATTTAAACATGCCTGGGATAAACATAGATGCTTGGAACAAACTTCCAGCAGACATGGTTGGTAAATCCACAGTAACTGAATTTAAACATGCCTGGGATAAACATAGATGCTCAGAACAAACTTCCAGCAGACGTGGTTGGTAAATCCACAGTAACTGAATTTAAACATGCCTGGGATAAACATAGATGCTTGGAACAAACTTCCAGCAGACGTGGTTGGTAAATCCACAGTAGCTGAATTTAAACATGCCTGGGATAAACATAGATGCTTGGAACAAACTTCCAGCAGACGTGGTTGGTAAATCCACAGTAACTGAATTTAAACATGCCTGGGATAAACATAGATGTTTGGAACAAACTTCCAGCAGACGTGGTTGGTAAATCCACAGTAACTGAATTTAAACTGAATGTAAACATGCCTGGGATAAACATCAATCCATCCTAAGATAAAATACAGGAAATAGTATAAGGGCAGACTAGATGGACCAGGAGGTCTTTTTCTGCGGTCAGTCTTCTATGTTTCACTGTAGTGCTTTCCATTCCACCCCAGGTGCTGTTGGTTACATCCTCCTTCATGTCTCCCTCAGAGAGCAAGAGTAGCACCAACTTGAACAGAGTCCGTATGTTTGGGCCAGATAAACTGGTGAAGGCTACAGCTGAGAAGAAGTGGGACCGAGTTAAGATTGTTTGTACCCAGCCGTATACCAAGGTTTATATTTTGGAAACAAAATATATGGGATGCTGGCAGGAGTTTGCCTTAGACCCTTGCATTTATATTTATCTTCCTCAGAGGCTTGCTAAGGAGCTGGTAGTTTTTAGCATACTCTTTAGACATTGTTATTTTAAATACTGTGTTCAGTTGTGGAGACCTCACCTACAAAAAGATATGGACAAAATTGAAGGGGTCCAAAGACGGGCTACAAGAATGGTGGAAGGTCTTAAGCATAAAACGTATCAGGAAAGACTTAATGAACTCAATCTGTATAGTCTGGAGGACAGAAGGAAAAGGGGGGACATGATCGAAACATTTAAATATGTTAAAGGGTTAAGGTTCAGGAGGGAAGTGTTTTTAGTAGGAAAGTGAACACAAGAACAAGGGGACACAATCTGAAGTTAGTTGGGGGAAAGATCAAAAGCAACATGAGAAAATATTATTTTACTGAAAGAGTAGTAGATCCTTGGAACAAACTTCCAGCAGACGTGGTAGATAAATCCATAGTAACTGAATTTAAACATGCCTGGGATAAACATATATCCATTGTAAGATGAAATACAGGAAATAGTATAAGGTCAGACTAGATGGACCATGAGGTCTTTTTCTGCCGTCAGTCTTCTATGTTTCTATCAAATGGGTCCCATGCCTCTTTATAACTGCATTTCAAAGGTGAGAGAGACATCATTTTGTATATGAAAGAAGAAGTTAATCTCAGGCAGTTTTGATTATTATCTGGCCAACAGAAGCTGCGAACATTAATTTCTTCTACATGGGTATTTCTGGGTATTCACCTTTCTGGAGGCGAGGTGAAGCTGAACTCCAGAAGTTACCACCTTTATTTCTTTTCTAAATGAAAGCTGAATGAGTTAACATAAAACCAGTCCCTTTTTATAGCCTTATCTAGTGAATGCTTACTCAGAAATAAAGCTCGGTGGCTTCGGTGAGACTGATACCCAAGTATATAAACACTGAATTGCAACTTTACTAATGGGGTAACTTCGTTCAAAACTCTAGGATTAAAAGAGGTAGCAGTGATTAGCCATTCATATTATTCATATATTTTTTTTACTGAAAGAGTAGTAGATCCTTGGAACAAACTTCCAGCAGACGTGGTTGGTAAATCCACAGTAACTGAATTTAAACATGCCTGGGATAAACATATATCCATCCTAAGATAAAGTTCTGTCGGGCTCTCTGGTAGACTTCTCCCAAAAATTCACAGGTACAAATTTCAGACACACACACGTTTGAAAATTCAAAACAATGTTCTTTATAATGAAACGTCACTTAAACCAAGCCCTCTTTTGGTATAGCAAAGAGCACTCGTCTCCAAACAAACTGGTAATTTGTACAAGTCCCTTATCAGTTCTGTGATACTTAGCTTGCAGCTGTGAGGCAATTCACAGTCCTTCTTCTTTCACAAAGTGAAACACACTTTGCTCTGGTTTAGTTTCAAAGCGGGAAAAAATCAGCACACAAAAGGTCAAAGTCAGTAACGCAGTCACGAAACACAACGATCAGATAATCCTCCACAATGGCCAAACCCACAGGCTGCTCTTTATAGCAGCCTCACTAATGACCACAGCCCCACCCAACCACAGGTGGCCTCATTTTCTTTGATAATAATCTCTCAGTTGTTGCTGCCTATGCATCGCTCTCCGCATGCGTGGCTGTATCATTAACTCTTGTTCTGAATCCAAGGAGGAGAGAGATAATTGATCTTCTGAGCTATCTGCCACACTCTCCTCCTCCCTGTCACTCATGTCTTCTTGGTCAGAGGAGCCGTCATCATCAGATTGCACCGTGGGCAAAACAGGCCTGCAGCATGTGGATGTCTCCCCCACATCCACAGTCCTTGGGGCAGGAGCTGGGCCAGAGCTAACCACAACAGATAAAATACAGGAAATAGTGGAAGGGCAGACTAGATGGACCATGAGGTTTCTAAGCAAGATTATCCCTAAGGCAGAGGTGTCAAACTTCTGGCCCACAGACGGGATCTCAGAAATGGTGAAGGATGGGTCCATGACACTCTGGCCATGCCTGCACAGCAGTGATGACCAGGACATGCCCATCCAGGCCCCCAAGGACAAACAAAATCCTGATAACGGCACCAATGGGATCAAGGTTGACACCCCTGCCTTAAGGGATGATAGGAAGACAAGATTGCAAACTCTCAATTGGCCAAGCTTTCCTGTTGTCTTATTAAGTTTTCCAGGGAACACCCCAAATTTCAGGTTTCAGATTTCTTTGGAGTTGGGACTTGTAGGAGCTGAAGTCTCCGTCCTGTTCCCCGAGACTAACATTGCAATGTTAGTCTTATTTGTTTCTAACATAGATATACAGTGATACCTCGTCTTACAAACGCCTCGTCAAACTTTTCGAGATACAAACCTGGGGTGTAAGATTTTTTTGCCTCTTCTTACAAACTATTTTCACCTTACAAACCCACCGCCACCGCTGGGATGCCCCGCCTCCGGACTTCCATTGCCAGCGAAGCGCCCGTTTTTGCGCTGCTGGGATTCCCCTGGGGCTCCCCTCCATGTTTTTGTGGTGATGCAGGGGAATCCCAGCAGCACAAAAACGGGCGCTTCGCTGGCAATGGAAGCGCAGAGGTGGGGTTTCCCAGCAAGGGGAAATCGCAGCATCGCAAAAACACAGAGGTCCAGAGGTGGGGTTTCGAGGACATCGGTGTTTTTGCGATGCTGCAATTTCACTGATGCTCCCTTCGCTGGGAATGCTGGGATTCCCCTGCAGCATCGCGAAAACACAGAAGTCTGGAGGTGGGATTTCCCATGGAGGGGGACCCCAGGGGAATCCCAGCAGCACAAAAACGGGCACTTCGGCTGGCAAAAGGGGTGAATTTTGGGCTTGCACGCATTAATCGCTTTTCCATTGATTCCTATGGGAAACATTGATTCGTCTTACAAACTTTTCACCTTAAGAACCTCCTCCCGGAACCAATTAAGTTTGTAAGACGAGGTATCACTGTATTTGCCTTCTGTTATAAAGCTGGTTTGTGTCCCACCTCTGGGGGTGGGGGGTGGAATGTGGTCTGTCATTAGAGAAGGCAGTTGCACGTACAGAATGACCATGGCTTATGGCTGCCTATTTGCCTAAATCTAAGTCCTCTTCCTTCTCTCTTCAGTCTCTGGCTTACGGCCTTTCCTTCGTGAAGTTCCATTCTCCTCCAGACAACAGCGAGACACATTCCAAAGCGGCTTCACCGGTGAGCATCACTTTGAGTTACGTGATCCCTTCCAACATCTGTGATCCTGTGTTTTAAAATCTTCTCTTTTTTGTTCCACCTGCATCAGAAGGTCACCAAATTGGGCCAGTTTAAAGTGAAGGAGGATGACAGCAGCTCTCTGAAACCTGGTGCTCTATTTTTCAGCCGTGCCAGTAAACCCCTGGTCTCCCCTCCTAAAGGTAATTCTCACATGTTTTTTATCCTACCTAAAAATCGTCGGAGATCACAATTATTATTGATCATCAAGCCAATAGGAGGCAATAGGCTTTCTCTGCTATAACTTACGAGGGTCGCCCAGAAAGTAATGCACCACATTTTTTTTCTCCAACAATTATTTATTGAACACAATGAAACTTACACACAAGAAAGAATGATGTTTCTTCTACACTCTCTATTTTTCCACGTAATCTCCGTCCCGTTCTATGGCTTTATTTATTTATTCATTCATTTATTTATTTATTGGATTTATATGCCGCCCCTCTCCGTGGACTCGGGGCGGCTAACAACAGTGATAAAAACAATATATAGCAATCCAATAATAAAACAACTAAAAACCCTTATTTATAAAACCAAACATACATACAAACATACCATGCATAAACTGTAGAAGCCCAGGGGGAAAGAACATCTCAGTTCCCCCAGGCCTGACGGCAGAGGTGGGTTTTAAGGCGCTTACGAAAGGCGAGGAGGGTGGGGGCAATTCTGATCTCTCGAGGGATTTGGTTCCAGAGGGCCGGGGCCACCACAGAGAAGGCTCTTCCCCTGGGGCCCGCCAAATGACATTGTTTAGTTGACGGGACCCGGAGAAGGCCCACTCTGTGGGACCTAATCGGTCGCTGGGATTCGTGCGGCAGAAGGCGGTCCCGGTTCCTCCAGCGAGACACAAGGGCGTGTATGCCCTGTCGGTATCACTCCTTGTTCTGGTCACGAAGCCATTTCTGCAATGTACGAATCATCTCTAATGTGCCCAGCGACTAACCGTACTTCTGTCGACTGCAGATTCTCTATAAACTGTAAACAAACGTTTGTGAATGTTCCCAACAGTTTCTTTCTACGCAGTGAGAAAGTCAATGACGACACCCTGCTTGTAACGTACATCACTTACAGACGCCATTTCGAAACACTGCTGCAGCTGTATCTACTTCAGAGATCTTTAAACTTGGCAACTTTTAGACTTGTGGACTTGAGCTCCCAGAATTCTCCAGCCAGCCAGCTTGATGTATTTTTTTTTGCTCATTTTAAATTTATTTTGCTGCTTCCTTTTATGTTAGTTTGCATTTTTGACTCGAGAGTTGAGATTTCAACTCTCAGAGAATTCTGAGAGTTGAAATCCTTAAGTTTTAAAGTTGCTAAGTTTGGGGACCCCTATCTACTCTTTAGCATTTGCAATGTTTTCTGCAGGTATAGATATCCACACTGTCTGGAAACTGACGATGATGATAATCATCTATCTTTCTTTCTTTCTTTCTTTCTTTCTTTATTTATTTATTTATTTATTTATTTATTTATTTATTTATTTTTTAAAAAAATTATTTATTTATTTTTTATTTATCTATCTATCTATATCTATCTATCTATCTATCTATCTATCTATCTATCTATCTATCTATCTATCTATTTATTGGATTTGTATGCTGCCCCTCTCCGAAGACTCGGGGCGGCTAACAACAGTAATAAAACAATGTACAATAATAATCCAATAAATACTAAAAATGATTTTAAAAACCCATTAATATAAAAAACCAAACATACATACAGACATACCACACATGAAATTGTAAAGGCCTAGGGGGAAAGAGCATCTCAATTCCCCCAAGCCTGGCGGCAGAGGTGGGTTTTAAGGAGCTTACGAAAGGCAAGGAGGGTGGGGGCAATTCTAATCTCTAATAATAATTCTAATTATTATTCTTGTAGCATCTCAGAATGACCAGCCTTCGCCCAGTTATGCTGCTGCCTCACTACAGACCAACAAATCTCTTTCTCCTGACTCTTCACCATCAGCAGCAGAGAAGCCCACCACCAAAACCCCACCCAAGGTAAAGAAGAGGAAATAGGGCAGGCAAAAGCAGTTAACCTCCAACCTTTGCCCTTTGTCTAATTTGCTGTTGTCGCTGAGAAACAAAAATAAACCCCTTTTTTAAACCGAATGAGTGGTACTCATGACTGGTCCTCCTAGCTGCAACCGTTAACAGCATCGTTACATTCATATGATTGTGATCTGACTACTCAACGTTTGGCCTGGAGGATTCAAGTTCTTGCAGCGTGATCTCTATTTGCAACCTTCACAAGTCAACTTTTTACAATCAATGAGGACACTGGCAGGAGGTTGCAAATGGCCACCATGTGACGTTGTATGACTTGTTAAGAGCCAAGGTAGCACCGTGGTTAGGGTGCAGTACTGTAGATTACTTCAGCTGACTGCTAGCTGCAATTCAGCAGTTCAAATCTCACTGACTTGGGGTTGATTCAGCCTTCCATCCTTCCCAGGTGGGTAAAATGAGGACCCAGATTGTTTAGAGTAATAGACTGACTCTGTAAACTGCTAAGAGCAGGGCGGTAAAAGCACTATGAAGCGGTATATAAGTCTTAAGTGCTATTGCTATTCATTATGGCAATTAGAAGTGATCAAACTGCTGGCATAAGTTGGTATGATCTTATGATGATATGTTTTTATGACTGAAATTCTGTTCCCAGTTACTGTTGTTAAGAAAGGATTATTTGTACTTCCATTCCACAATATAGAAACATAGATGTCTGACGGCAGAAAAAGACCTCCTGGTCCATCTAGTCTGCCCTTATACTATTTCCTGTATTTTATCTTACAATGGATATATGTTTATCCCAGGCATGTTTAAATTCAGTTACTGTGGATTTATCTACCACGTCTGCTGGAAGTTTGTTCCAAGGATCTACTACTCTTTCAGTCAAATAATATTTTCTCATGTTGCTTTTGATCTTTCCCCCAACTAACGTCAGATTGTGTCCCCTTGTTCTTGTGTTCACTTTCCTATTAAAAACACTTCCCTCCTGGACCTTATTTAACCCTTTATTATTATTATTATTATTATTATTATTATTATTATTATTTATTCGATTTGTATGCCGCCCCTCTCCGAAGACTCGGGGCGGCTTTAATATATTTAAATGTTTCGATCATGTCCCCCCTTTTCCTTCTGTCCTCCAGACTATACAGAATATTACTATGTTGCCTCTCTAGGCATATGGGCAAGGTTCATCCACGGACCACAGCAGCATTATGGGTTATAGAATTATTTACAGCTAATCTTAAAGGATTCTTAAGCCTATATTTATCTTAGAAGTAAATCTAATGCAGTTGGGAGAAGCGTCTGTCCACGTATTTAGAATTAGTTGCAGCCTTAAGTTTTCTTGTCGTTGCAGGAACCCACCCCAGTCAAAAGGAAGTTTGAGTCCAGCAAAGAAAATGCTGCCCTCTCATCAGCAACCAAGAAAACTAACTCTGATAAATCCCGCGTTACACACCCGCCTTCCAAAAAACATAAAGGTGTGTGAAGAAAGGACGAAACTTGCAAGTTCAAAACTCCATGCAGTACAGCAGGGGTAGGGAACGTTGGCTCTTCTATGACTTGTGGACTTCAACTCCCAGGATTCCTGAGCCAATCATTCTAGTTCAGAGAATTCTGGGAGTTGAAGTCCACAAGTCATAGAAGAGCCAACGTTCCCTACCCCTGCAGTACAGAATATGTTTTTAAATTCACCTATTTATTTAATCAATAGTCAGTCTACGTGGCCAACTGCTTCAACAAGTGTCCCTGAATGGCAAACAATATTAAGATAAAATGAAAGCAGCTATTTATTTATTTTATTTTATTTATTTATTTAATTAATTGGATTTGTATGCCGCCCCTCTCCGTAGACTCGGGGCGGGTAACAACAGTAAAAAGACAATATGAACAAATCTAATATTAAAAGTAATGTAAAAAAACCCCAATTTAAGAAACCAATCATACACACAGACATACCATGCATAAATTTTATATAAGCCTAGGGGGAAGAGAATATCTCAGTTCCCCCGTGCCTGACGACAGAGATGGGTTTTAAGGAGCTTACGAAAGGCAAGGAGGGTGGGGGCAACTCTGATATCTGGGGGGAGTTGGTTCCATAGGGTCGGGGCCGCCACAGAGAAGGCTCTTCCCCTGGGTCCCGCCAAACGACATTGTTTAGTCGACAGGACCCAGAGAAGGCCAACTCTGTGGGACCTAACTGGTCGCTGGGATTCGTGCGGCAGAAGGCGGTCCCGGAGATATTCTGGTCCGGTGCCATGAAGGGCTTTATAGGTCATAACCAACACTTTGAATTGTGACCGGAAATTGATCGGCAACCAATGCAGACTGCAGAGTGTTGGTGTAACATGGGCATACCTTGGGAAGCCCATGACTGCTCTCGCAGCTGCATTCTGCACGATCTGAAGTTTCCAAACACTTTTCAAAGGTTACTCACAGTCACTCATGCCCTCATCACCTCGAGGTTCGACTACTGTAATGCTCTCTACATGGGGCTACCTTTGAAAAGTGTTCGGAAACTTCAGATCGTGCAGAATGCAGCTGCGAGAGCAGTCATGGGCTTACCTAGGTATGCCCATGTTTCACCAACACTTCGCAGTCTGCATTGGTTGCCGATCAACTTCCGGTCACAATTCAAAGTGTTGGTTATGACTTTTAAAGCCCTTCATGGCACTGGACCAGAATATCTCCGAGACCGCCTGCTGCCGCACGAATCCCAGCCACCGATTAGGTCCCACAGAGTGGGCCTTCTCCAGGTCCCATCAACTAAACAATGTCGGTTGGTGGGCCCCAGGGGAAGAGCCTTCTCTGTGGTGGCCCCGGCCCTCTGGAACCAACTCCCCCCGGAGATTAGAACTGCCCCTACTCTCCTTGCCTTTCGTAAACTCCTTAAGACCCACCTCTGTCGTCAGGCATGGGGGAACTGAAACACCTCCCCCGGGCAGATACAATTTATGAATGGTATGTTTGTATGTATGTGTGTTTAGAATATGGGGTCTTTTAAACATTTTTAAACAGTAATTTAGATTTGTTGTAGATTGTTTTTTTCACTTGTTGTGAGCCGCCCCGAGACTGCGGAGAGGGGCGGCATACAAATCTAAATAATAAATAAATAAATACTCTTAGGGGCTGGGTAATTTACATCAAGACATGAGCAACGATTCGGACTTGCCTTCTCCATCTTACCCTAACCTTTGCATTTTGTTTTGATCTTGATTTGCAGTTTCTCTCGCCACGTCTCCTCCCCAGAAGACGCTGCCTTTCAAAAAAGCTCTTCCCACACCGTCTTCAGAGGAGACCGCAGCAAACGGGTCTTTCCAGCAACTCCTACAGGGTACTGTTTTTGTGCTGAGTGGCTTCCAGAACCCCTTTCGCTCTGAGTTAAGGGACAAGGCCTTGGAGATGGGGGCCAAGTACCGCCCAGACTGGACCCCTGACAGCACTCACCTCATGTACGTGTCTGGTATCCACCCTCCCAAAATAATAATAATAATAATAATACATTTATTGTCATTGTCAAAACAACGAATTGTCATTGGCAACGAAAGTCGTGCGACACCCAGAGACCAGTCCCACCGTACATAAAATCAGAATAGGTAAATTTAAAAATAGAATTTAAAAAATTAGAATAAAATGTCCCGCCCACTACAAATTAATGACCTTTAAAGCCCTACGTGGCATTGGGCCAGAATACATCTGGAACCGCCTTCTACCGCACGAATCCCAGTGGCCGATAAGGTCCCACAGAGTTGGCCTTCTCCGGGTCCCGTCGACCAAACAATGTCGTCTGGTGGGCCCCAGGGGAAGAGCCTTCTCTGTGGCGGCCCCGGCCCTCTGGAACCAACTCCCCCCAGAGATTAGAACGGCCCCCTCCCTCCTTGTCTTTCGCAAATTACTTAAGACCCACCTTTGTCGCCAGGCATGGGGGAGTTAAGTTATCCTTTCCCCCCTAGGCTATTACAAGTTATGCATGGTATGTTTGTTTGTGTGTATGTTTGGTTTTTTAGAATAAGGGTTTTTTAGTTGTTTTTATTAATTGGATTGTTCATGTTGTTTTACCACTGTTGTTAGCCGCCCCGAGTCTGCGGAGAGGGGCGGCATACAAATCCAATAAATAATAAATAATAATAATAAATTCCCCACCCTGAACCACTCAACCATCTACATGACAAACCGAGTAATATTGTCCAAGAGTTCACTGATGTTGACCCTTTAGTTCGTTGTGAAGTGCGAGTATAGCTCTGGGATAAAAGCTATTCAGGAAACGTGTGGTCCGAGTTCTAGTTGTTCTGTATCTTCTGCCAGAAGGCAACAGTTCAAAGAGATTGTAAGCAGGATGAGGAGAGTCTTTGAGAATGGTGTGCACCTTCCTAGAACAGCGAGATGTGAAGACGTCATCCAGGGTGGGTAGCTGGAGCCCAACGATGTTCTGGGCAGTTTTAATAATTCTCTGTAGAGCTTTTTTGTTCGCTACAGAGCTGCTCCCATACCAAGCTAGAATGCCGTATGTCAAGACACTCTCCATGGTGCTGCGATAGTAGGACAACAGTAGATGCTAAGATAAATTTATCTTCCTGAGCATTCTCAGGGAGTACAGCCTCTTTTGTGCCTTCTTCACAAGCATATTAGCATTCATAATCCATGAGAGGTCCCCTGAGATATAAGTGCCCAGAAATTTGAAACTACCAACCCTCTCCACCTCCTCGCCATTTTATGTGCAATGGTGAGTATACATCTTTCTTCCTCCTAAAGTCAATTATCATCCACCCCCACCCCCAAATTCCCTAAAGATTAAGGCATAGGAACATAGAAGATTGACGGCAGAAAAAGACCGCATGGTCTGCCCTTATACTATTTCCTGTATTTTATCTTAGGATGGATCTATGTTTATCCCAGGCATGCTTAAATTCAGTGACTGTGGATTTACCAACCATGTCTGCTGGAAGTTTGTTCTAAGCAACACAGGAGGGAAGTGTTTTTAATAGGAAAGTGAACACAAGAACAAGGGGACACAATCTGAAGTTAGTTGGGGGAAAGATCAAAAGCAACGTGAGAAAATATTATTTCACTGAAAGAGTAGTAGATCCTTGGAACAAACTTCCAGCAAACGTGGTTGGTAAATCCACAGTAACTGAATTTAAACATGCCTGGGATAAACATATATCCATTGTAAGATAAAATACAGGAAATAGTATACTAGATGGGCCATAAGGTCTTTTTCTGCCATCAGTCTTCTATGTTTCTATGTTTCTACCAGTCTTTCAGTCAAATAATATTTTCTCACGTTGCTTCTGATCTTTCCCCCAACTAACTTCAGATTGTGTCCCCTTGTTCTTGTGTTCACTTTCCTATTAAAAACACTTCCCTCCTGAACCTTATTTAACCCTTTGACATATTTAAATGTTTCGATCCTGTCCCCCCTTTTCCTTCTGTCCTCCAGACTATACAGATTGAGTTCATTAAGTCTTTCCTGATACGTTTTATGCTTAAGACCTTCCACCATTGCGACCTCAAATGCTCTACTTTAGGGAGCCCAAGACCTCAGCTTTGTTTTTGGTAAAAGAAGAACTCAAAGAGGCTACCAATTTTGCCAGGGTCTGTAACAACTTGCCCCGGCCAATTCACCATAGCCAACTCGAATATCCAGTTGCGCTAACAGTGAAGAAATAGTGGAATATAATCATTTTTTTAAAGGATTTTTTAAGAATGCCAAAGGAGGGTCTAAATGAAATGTGAATGAATTGGGATTGGCCCAAAGTCACCCAGCCAGCTTTCATGCCTAAAGCGGGACTAGAACTCGTAGTCACCTGGGGATTGGCCCAAATTCACCCAACAATACCTACAAAAAGATATTGACAAAATTGAACGGGTCATAAGACGGGCTACAAGAATGGTGGAAGGTCGTAAGCATAAAACGTATCAGGAAAGACTTCATGAACTCAATCTGTAGAGTCTGGAGGACAGAAGGAAAAGGGGGGACATGATCGAAACATTTAAATATGTTAAAGGGTTAAATAAGGTCCAGGAGGGAAGTGTTTTTATTAGGAAAGTGAACACAAGAACAAGGGGACACAATCTGAAGTTAGTTGGGGGAAAGATCAAAGGCAACATGAGAAAATATTATTTTACTGAAAGAGTAGTAGATCCTTGGAACAAACGTCCAGCAGACGTGGTTGGTAAATCCACAGTAACTGAATTTAAACATGCCTGGGAAAAACATATATCCATTGTAAGATAAAATACAGGAAAATAGTATAAGGGCAGACTAGATGGACCATGAGGTCTTTTTCTGCCGTCAGTCTTCTATGTTTCTATGTGCTTTCATGCCTAAAGTGAGACTATAGAAACCCCCAGTCCCCTGGTTTCTTGCCTGGTGCCTTCACCACTCGACCAAGCTGGCTAGTGTCTTGCTGGTGCCTGATAGACTGCAATGGATCCCCCCATGCTGAGCGACTCTGTTCCTCCTTCTAGCTGTGCCTTTGCCAACACCCCCAAATTCAGCCAGGTGAAAGGTCTTGGGGGCACCATTGTACGGAAAGAATGGATCCTGGACTGCCACCGAACCCGCCGGTGCTTACCGTGCAAAAGGTGAGTTGTCGAGGGGAGAACAGGGGCTAGGTGGGTTTCTATTTTTCATTTTCAGACTCTAACTGGCAGGCTCCCTTTCCTAGGTACCTGATGGGTGGTCCCGACTCGTCCAGCAGCGAAGAGGAAAAGGAGAGTGAAGAGGAGACCCCAGCTCCGCCTCGCAGGCCTTTGACTCCTCAACAGGTAGGTTAGATGTGTGTGTTTGGGGGATGTCTCCGTTACTCTGGTATATGGTGAGTTTTTCTTACCTGATTTGACTGTTATTTTTGCAACCTGGACATTAGTGTAAATATCATGAGGTTCTAATCCTTTAAGAGTGTTTTTGCCTTTGTCAGGAATATGTTAGGAATCTTTGTGAAGAGAGCCGGTTGGTCTGGTGCTTAAAGCACCAGGCTAGAAACCAAGGAACCGTGAGTTCTAGTCCCGCCTTATCCAATAAAGGCAGCTTGGGTGACTTTGAGCCAGTCACTAGGAGATTGTGAGTTCTAGTCTTTGCTTAGCCAGGAAAGGCAGCTAGGTGACTTTGAGACAGTCACTAGGAGATTGTGAGTTCTAGTCTTTGCTTAGCCAGGAAAGGCAGCTGGGTGACTTTGAGACAGTCACTAGGAGATTGTGAGTTCTAGTCTTTGCTTAACAAGGAAAGGCAGCTGGGTGACTTTGAGCCAGTCACTAGGAGATTGTGAGCTCTAGTCTTTGCTTAGCAAGGAAAGGCAGCTGGGTGACTTTGAGCCAGTCACTAGGAGATTGTGAGCTCTAGTCTTTCCTTAGCCAGGAAAGGCAGCTGGGTGACTCTGAGCCAGTCGCTTCCTCTCCGCCCAACTGACCAATAGAGTTGTTATTCTGGGACAAATAGGAGGAGGAAGGTGTGATGGATATGTTCTTAAATTAAAGTGGAATATAAATAAACAAATATCAGAATTTAATGACCAAGAAATGTTCATAGAATCATAGAGTTGGAAGGGACCTCCATGGTCATTGGGTCCAATCCCCTGCTCAATGCAGGATTCACTAAACCATCCCAGAAATATGACTGTCCAGTCTCTGTTTGAAGAGCTCCAGTGAAGGCGAGCTCGCTGAGTATTTATTTATTTCTTTTATTTATTAAATAGATTTGTATGCCGCCCCTCTCCGCAGACTAGGGGCGGCTAACAACAACAATAAAACAACATGAAACAAATCTAATATTAAAAATGACTAAAAAATAAATAGACCAGTTGAAAGACGTGCTGCAGTCAATTTGCTTTCCTCTTTTAATCGAACCCTGTCTTTCCTGTGCCAGAGGACCAGCGTGCCCAGCCCCAACCACAAAGTTAAGCCTGCCACCAGCCCCAAAGTAACGCAGGCGGTGCCACCAAGAGTGTCTTCCAAGAAGGAGGAGGAGGAGCCCACCACCTCTCAGAACAGCAACATCCACAACAATTCACGGGCATCCAGCGAGGATGAGAAATTTGCAGGTAGAGAAAGCAAAGGGACGTTGCTGCCACAGCATCCTTCGTTGGTAGGAGTGGGGCTGGTGACGAGTGGAGGATGTGTGATTGAAAGATTCAGATGCCTCTCTATCCACCTTGCAGAGATTTTTTTAAAAATAAAATTGGTCAATACATGTCTTATAGAAAGAATAGAACAATAGTACAATTTTTAATTTCTGCAATTTCAATTTAAGTTGAATACTGAGTGTCTCCTTCGTCCATGGTAGGGCACAAATCCCAGCGACCAGTTAGGTCCCACAGAGTGGGTCTTCTCCAGGTCCCGTCAACTAAACAATGTCGCTTGGCGGGACCCAGGGGAAGAGCCTTCTCTGTGGCAGCCCCGACCCTCTGGAACCAACTCCCCCCAGAGATTAGAATTGCTCCCACCCTCCTTGCCTTTTGTAAGCTTCTTAAAACCCACCTCTGCCGCCAGGCATGGGGGAATTGAGATACCCTTTCCCCCTAGGCCTTTACAATTCTATGCATGGTATGTCTGTATTTATTTATTTATTTATTTATTTATTTATTTATTTATTTATTTATTTATTTATTGGATTTGTATGCCGCCCCTCTCCGCAGACTCGGGGCGGCATCCAAATATATGTATGTATGTTTGGTTTTACAATAGGGGTTTTTAACTGTTTATATTGGATTGTCATATGCTGTTTACTACTGTTGTTAGCTGCCCCGAGTCTACAGAGAGAGGCGACATACAAATCCAATAAAATCAAATCAAAATCAAATCAATAATAATAATAATAATAATAATAATATCTGAAAATCGAGCTGCAGTGACTGGCATAAGCCAGTGAAAGTGGTCCCAGTGGTCCTTGGCACACTGGGCGCAGTGCCAAAGGATCTCAGCGGACATTTGAAAACCATCGGAATTGACAAAATCTCCCTCTGTCAGTTGCAAAAGGCCGTTTTACTGGGATCTGCATATATAATTTGCCGCCACATCACGTAGTCCTAGGTGCTTGAAATACGAAATCCAGCATAGTGATCTCGTTTCCTGTTTTGTACTGATAATGATAATAACAACAATAACAATAACAACAACTGAATGCACTTTTTCAGATACACAGGCATTTGTAAATATGTTTTTAGAATTATATTCAGTGGCCGTTTGTCCTTCTGTCACATATGTCCTTGAGGTTAATTCATTTTAACATCTAACCACCTTCCAGACTCAAGGCTCTGATTTAACTGAAGAACCTTGTAGAGATTGTTGGAGGAGTTAATGAAGGACCCTTGCTTCTCCGGGACAGCTAATCAGCCCTTCTCTTTCCACCAGTGATTAGAACAGTTTTGACAGTGGGGACATAAAAAAAGATTGCTGATGTTTCCTTTCTGCTACCTATTAGGTCTTCAAGACAACGGAGATGAAGGGTCTGGTGACACCGATGACGAGTTGAGGAGGTTGGTTCAACTTATATCTGTCGCAGTTGACTACATCACTTAATAATGGAAACAGAGCTTGCCATCTTTGATTCTAAGAGTTCAAGCCCGGAGGCCTCGGGTGGTTTGTGGTGGATCCTCTTCCAAAATTGATTCTGTGTCTCCTCTGGCTTAGAGTTGAAGAGGAACACCGCAAAAAGCAGCAAGGTGGACGGAGGAACGTTCCAGAACCCGACAATGACCCTTATGCTGGTACCACTGATGAGAACACAGATGTTGAGGAAGAAGCGGAGCCAGATCAACCTATTCCAGAACTTCCAGGTTTGTCCAAACCAATTTCAGGTTTGGTACAGTGGTACCTCTACCTAAGAACGCCTCTACTTACGTACTTTTCTAGATAAGAACCGGGTGCTCAAGATTTTTTTGCCTCTTCTCAAGAATTATTTTCCACTTACAAACCTGAGCCTCCAAAACTGTAAACGGAAAAGGCAGGGAGAAGCCTCCGTGGGGCCTCTCTGGGAATCTCC
>NC_091960.1:6773283-6813283 GCF_031021105.1 Erythrolamprus reginae
TTAACAAATATCTCGCTCAGCAACAGACCTCAATTGTGTTCGTAAGTCGAGGACTACCTGTGTTAGGTTTTACTAGGTATTGACAATGCACAGTGAAAAAGAAAATGTGCGTGTTGTGGGTAGTAGTGAAAAGTGGACTTGGATCTAGGAGGTCAACAGGCAGAGGGAAAACTCCAAGAGGGAACTTAATATTCAATAATGAGGGCAAAATGGAAACTGCATTCGCTGGCTGGGGAATTCTGGGAGTTGAAGTCCACATAGCTTCAAGTTGCCAAGGTTGGGAAACACTGGATTAGACCGCCATTAACCAGCAGCATTTCCATAGCTTGGTTCCCTTAGGGCAGTGATTTTCAACCTTTTTTGAGCCGCGGCACATTTTTTACATTTACGAAACCCTGGGGCACATTGATGGGGGGAGGGTGGGGGCTAAAAAAAGTTTGGACAAAAACTTTCTCTCTTCCTCCCTTTCGCTCTATTTCTCTCTCCCTTGGCTCTTTCTCTCCCTTCTTTCTCTCTCCATCCCTCTTTCTTTCTCTTCTGTCCTTCCTCTCTTTTTTGCTCTCTTTCTCTCTCCCTCCCTAGAAACATAGAAACATAGAAGTCTGACGGCAGAAAAAGACCCCATGGTCCATCTAGTCTGCCCTTATACTATTTTCTGTATTTTATCTTAGGATGGATATATGTTTATCCCAGGCATGTTTAAATTCAGTTACTGTGGATTTATCTACCACGTCTGCTGGAAGTTTGTTCCAAGGATCTACTACTCTTTCAGTAAAATAATATTTTCTCATGTTG
Source organism: Erythrolamprus reginae (assembly GCF_031021105.1). Lineage (NCBI taxonomy): Eukaryota > Metazoa > Chordata > Lepidosauria > Squamata > Dipsadidae > Erythrolamprus > Erythrolamprus reginae. The sequence continues at coordinate 6,774,079 of NC_091960.1, forward strand.
CTTTTGATCTTTCCCCCAACTAACTTCAGATTGTGTCCCCTTGTTCTTGTGTTCACTTTCCTATCCCTCCCTCCCTCTATGTCTTTCTCTCTCTCTCCTTCTCTCCCTCTCTTTCTCTCTCTCTTGCTTTCTTTCCCTTGTTCTCTTTCTCTCTCTCTTGCTTTCTCTCTCCCTCTTGTTCTCTTTCTCTCTCTCGCTCTTTCTCTCTCTTGCTTTCTTTCTCTCTTGCTTTCTTTCTCTGAGCTTCGCGGCACACCTGATCATGTCAAACGGCACACTAGTGTGCCGCGGCACACTGGTTGAAAAACACTGCCTTAGGGGGCTCTCCCTGGATCGCAAGGCCCTGGGATCCAATTACGGTGCGATTCTGCTATTGCTCAAGTTGGCAATAAGTGTGTTGCTATGGCAACGTGTTCAGACTGCTAGGCAAACTAATATTGATGGGAGAAAGAAGATGGTGCTACCAGTGTTCAGCTCCTCTGAGCAAGTGGGGAGGAGGGAGGGGGGGTCAAGAAAAAAATTGGGGGCTTGAAGAACCAGATATGGAAGGATTCTCTAGAACTGGGGGGGGGGGGTGTCCGTTTTTCCAAGTCAAAATTGGGCATTAGAAAACACAGATTTGGTAGATATACCTGCATTTCTTCCTTGGTGTCCACAATACACGAAACCACGAAATGTGGACTACAACCCCAGCAGCCAAGCTGGTGGAGGCCAAAGGATGCTGAAACCCCAAACATCTGGAAGCCCGCTTTCGGAATTATGAAATGGCTTGAGGGTGTCCAGAGAAAACCACGGATATTATAATATCCCACCGACCGATTAGGTCCCACAGAGTTGGCCTTCTCCGGGTCCTGTCGACAAAACAATGTCGCCTGGGGAAGAGCCTTCCCTGTGGCGGCCCCGACCCTTTGGAATCAATTCCCCCCGGAGATTAGGACTGCCCCCACCCTCCTTGCCTTTTGTAAACTCCTGAAAACCCACCTATGTCACCAGGCATGGGGAAATTGATATACCCCTCGGCTGTCCTGCTTTAGGTTTGATTTGTTTGGATTGCATGGTTGTTTCTTAATAAGGGTTTTAAATATTGTTTTTAATATTGGATTTGTATTTTGTATCGTCTGCTGTGAGCCGCTCCGAGTCCTCAGAGTGGGGTGGCATACAAATCTAATAAATTATTATTATTATTATTATTATTATTATTATTATTATTATTATTATTAATGGGGAAACTGAGATATCTCCCCCGGGCCTATACAATTTATGTATGGTATGCTTGTGTGTATGTCTGTTTAATAATGGTTGTTGTTGTTGTTTTTTAATATTTTAAATTGTAAATTATTAGATTTGTTATAAACTGTTTTTATTGTGTTGTGAGCCGCCCCAAGTCTACGGAAAGGGGTGGCATACAAATCTAATTAATAAATAAATAAATAAATAAATAAATAAATAAATAAATAAATAAATAAATAAATAAATAAATAAATAATGGTAATAATAATTATTATTTTATTTATTTATTATGAGGTTGAGAAATAAAGAGTGTGGATAAGTGCACCTTCGTGCCTATTGTCCCTATCTTACTGTCTCATTGTCCTCATTTAGGACAATGGGTTTATATTATTTATGTATGGTATGTGTTCTATGGTCTTAATAATGGGTTTTCCTGATAATTCCCTGATATTTCCCAAACCACCAATATTATTATTTATTTATTATTATTATTATTATTATTATTATTGTTATTATTATATTAGATTTGTATGCCGCCCATCTCCGAGGACTCGGAGCGGCTCCCTGATAATTCCCTTATTTCCCTCTTTTCCAGGTTTGCTGGACAACCTGATGGATGGATAGATGGATAGATGGATGAATAATACATTTATTCATTCATTCATTCATTCATTCATGAATGGATGGATGAATGAATGAATGGACTATTGTTAGCCGCTCTGAGTCCTTTTTGGAGTGAGCGGCATATAAATTCATCAATCGAGTTGTTGAAGTGTGGAACTCATTACCGGACTCAGTAGTGTCAACCCCTAACCCCCAACATTTCTCCCTTACACTATCCACGGTTGACCTCTCCAGGTTCCTAAGAGGTCAGTAAGGGGTGTGCATAAGTGCACTAGCCTGCCTTTCGTCCCCTGTCCAATTGTCTCTCCTTTATCTCATATACAGTATATCTTTTCTTCCTTTCATATATCTTCTCTATTTTTATATCTTTTCTTCTATCCTTTTCTTTATATATAATACTACATGTCTATTCTCTTCAATATGTATTGTGTATTGGCCAAAATAAATAAATAAATAAATAAATAATAAATACTAATAATAAACAAACACAAACGGGGGGGGGAGACACAGCTCACATTAGAACAACATCTTTCAGCTGTGGCGAGGGGGGCGTTTGCCCAGGTTCGCCTGGTGCACCAGTTGCGGCCCTATCTGGACCGGGACTCATTGCTCACAGTCACTCATGCCCTCATCACCTCGAGATTCGACTACTGTAATGCTCTCTACATGGGGCTACCTTTGAAAAGTGTTCGGAAACTTCAGATCGTGCAAAATGCAGCTGCGAGAGCAGTCATGGGCCTACCTAGGTATGCCCATGTTTCACCATCACTCCGCAGTCTGCATTGGTTGCCGATCAATTTCCGGTCACAATTCAAAGTGTTGGTTATGACCTTTAAAGCCCTTCATGGCATCGGACCAGAATATCTCCGAGACCGCCTCCTGCCGCACGAATCCCAGCGACCGATTAGGTCCCACAGAGTGGGCCTTCTCCGGGTCCCGTCAACTAAACAATGTCGGTTGGCGGGCCCCAGGGGAAGAGCCTTCTCTGTGGCGGCCCCGGCCCTCTGGAACCAACTCCCCCCGGAGATTAGAACTGCCCCTACTCTTCCTGCCTTCCGTAAACTCCTTAAAACCCACCTTTGCCGGCAGGCATGGGGGAACTGAAACATCTCCCCCGGGCACGTTTAATTTATGCATGGTATGTCTGTGTGTGTGACTGTTAGCATATGGGGTTTTTTAAATATTTAAATATTTTAAATCTGTCTGATTGCTTATGATTTGTTTTTTACATGTTGTGAGCCGCCCCGAGTCTTCGGAGAGGGGCGGCATACAAATCTAAGTAATAAATAAATAAATAAATAAATCCCCTCTGGATATGTCAGCCTGACACTGCCCCCCCCTCCAGGCCGCTATTCTCTCTCTCTCTCTCACACACACACACACACACAAAACCCAAGCATCCAAGTGGCCTGAAATTGTGCACCGGTGTGAGAACAGATTCGCCTCCCGAGCGGAAGGCAGATTTTGCTGCAATGCACCGGAGTAAAAAGAGAGAGAAGCCGGCTGCCTGGCTTGCTTGCAAGCCGGGCGGGAGAGGGGCGGGCCTCCCCCTCCGCCTCGTTTCCCCCCGGGCCGAAAGCCCCCCACCAGCACCCGCTCCCTCCCCGGCATCGCCTGCAGCGGGCAGGGTCCTCGCGGCGTCCTCCCGCCCTCCCTCACTCACCCGGCCGAGGCTCGGCGCCGGCCTCAGGCTGCCTCTGGGGCCTTCCCTTCATGAGGCGATCGCGCCGGGTCATGCTGCCCCCGCGGGGAGCCGGCCGGCCGGGGCGCCCCACCGCATCCCTTTTCCCCGAGCCCAAGAGGTGCGGCGGCGTCAGTCCAGCAGCCGCGGGGAGGCTCCGGACGCGCTCGGCCAATCGGCACCTGCCCGGTTTCTCTCTCGCTCGCTCGGCCGAGTGAGGCAGGCGGGCGATGAGGTAGCCGTGACGGAAGCAGCTTTCCCCCCCAGCTGCGTTCACACAACCCGGCTAAACCCGGATCAGTCAGCCGCTTCTGCGCGTGTGGGGAAGGTCCTCTCGTTGGGTTCCCTTATCATAAAGGGGTTTTTTTTGCCTAACCTTCCTTCCTTCCTTTTTCTATCTATCTATCTATCTATCTATCTATCTATCTATCTATCTATCTATCTATCTATCTCCATCCATCTATCGTTTATCGATCTATCGATCTGTCGATCTATCGATCTATCTCTATCCATCCATCCATCTATCGTTTATCTATCTATGTATCTATCTATGTATCTATCTATGTATCTATCTATGTATCTATGTATCTAACTATCTATCTATCTATCTATCTCTATCTATAGATCTATCTATCTATCCATCCATCCATCTATCGTTTATCTATGTATCTATGTATCTATCTATCTCTATCTATCTATCTACCCACCCACTCATCCATCCATCTACCTACCTATCTACCTTATATATCTACCTATCTACCTACCTTATCTATCTATGTATCTATGTATCTATCTATCTATCTATCTCTATCCATCCATCCATCTATCGTTTATCTATCTATCTATCTATCTATCTATCTATCTATCTATCTATCTATCTATCTCTATCTATAGATCTATCTATCTATCCATCCATCCATCTATCGTTTATCTATGTATCTATGTATCTATCTATCTCTATCTATCTATCTACCCACCCACTCATCCATCCATCTACCTACCTATCTACCTTATATATCTACCTATCTACCTACCTTATCTATCTATGTATCTATCTATCTATCTATCTATCTATCTATCTATCTATCTATCTATCTATCTATCTCTATCCATCCATCCATCTATCGTTTATCTATCTATCTATCTATCTATCTATCTATCTATCTATCTATCTATCTATCTATCTATCTACCCACCCACTCATCCATCCATCTACCTACCTATCTACCTTATATATCTACCTATCTACCTACCTTATCTATCTATCTACCTACCTACCTATCTATCTACTGTGTGTGTGTATGTCAGCAAGAGATGTTCCAGAAACTAAACAAAGGTGTTGTGTGAATGCAGCCAGCGGCAGCAAATTAATCCATCCCTGTACAAGTCCTCTTGCCCTTCCCCGCCAGTTGTGTGTAGTCTGCAGCAGAAGCTTCTACATCTGCTAAACCTCGGTTTCCTCAATTACAGATAGGTAGTTTATGCATCCTGCTAAACCTAGGTTTGTTCAATTACAACCAGGTAAATCTTCTAAATCATGTCAAACTGTAGTGACTGGCTCAACAAGCCACATTATAGCTTGCAATCGCAGCCTCTCTTCCCAGTTCCCCCTCCAGCCGACTCCTTAATTCCCATCTTAGTTTTCTTCCAACAAAGTCAAAGGTGGCTAATTCTAATCTTGGCTAATTCTAATTGTCTTCCCTGTTTTCTATTTTTCATCCCCCCAATCAATGCAATCAAAATCCTTTGGCAATGATGGCAAAATTAGATCAAACATGCCCTTTGACCAGTAATGTTTTGGGGGTCACGGCTTTCAACTCGTTGGTTGGGGATACTGGGAGTTGTAGTCCCGAACCCCAGGAAACCAGAACAGGAGTGATAATAGGATACTGGGGTTAAGTTGCAGAATTCAGAGGGCCATAATATCATGAGGATTTCTTGGAATTCATCTTTGTAATCAAAACAGCTACATAGAAACATAGAAGATTGAGGGCAGAAAAAGACCTCCTGGTCCATCTAGTCTGCCCTTATACTATTTCCTGTATTTTATCTTAGGATGGAAATATGTTTAGGCATGTTGAAATTCAGTTACTGTGGATTTATCAACCACGTCTGCTGGAAGTTTGTTCCAAGCATCTACTACTCTTTCAGTAAAATAATATTTTCTCATGTTGCTTTTGATCTTTTCCCCCAACTAACCCCAGATTGGATCTTCTCCCGATCCCCACCTTTAATTTTAATTTTATTTAATTGACTTCTATATGCCCCCCAATCCCGGTGGGACCCATGATCATGCAACTCGGGCCCACAAGACTCCCCTTTTCTGGGAATTGGCGCATGAATCCAGAACCATAATAATAATTTTAAAATAAAACTCCTAACCAAATTGCATTGACACGTGGATTGCATTCATACCAGCATGCTAAATAAATCTGTCCTCGAACTAACCAGGGTTTGCTGCTTGCGCCCGTTCCTAACAAGCGGTTGGTATTTGTGACCTCCCTCCCTCCAGCTCGCCTGCAATTATCCAAGTGAGCTTTCTTAGGATAGCAAAGCAAGACAGTCGTGGGGGAGGGACTGTATTTTTATTTTTATTTTAATTGCATGCCCGGAGGGAACCGTTCGGCAAGCGCGCAACCCAGCCGCGCAAAAACCGCGCCAGCGAAACGCTTCTACCTGCGAAGGGAGTCGACTGAGCCAAACCTCGCTGAGAAAATGTTCGCCTGGACGCAACCACCTTCTAGGATGATTCCCCCCCCTCCCTTCATTGGCTTTATGGTTTCGCCCAAGGGAGGGAAAAAAAGAGGGCAAACAAATGACGTCGAACGGCGGCCTGTAAGGGACCAAAATTTAATCGCGTTTGTATGAAGAACGCGCCTCCAGAATTTTTTCGGAAATTTGCGTGGCGAGTTAAATTAGTGTCCCGATCCCGCAGGATTTTTTTTAAAAAACTTTTTTTTACTGCCCGAGTTTTGGTTGTAAACGGGCAGTTGGAAAAAATGAGGTTTCACACCTTTTACTTAACAAGAGCGTTTGATGAAAACTTTTCATTTTTCTAGCAGATTAACAGAGTTGGAAGGGACCTTGCAGGTCATCTAGTCCAACCCCCAGCCCAAGCAGGGGACCCTTTGTAGCACAACTTATCAACTTTGTACTGGCTGGATTCTCTTTTGTTATGCTCATATAGGGTTCCTCCTGCAAAACAAGATTTTTTTAAAAAAAGAAATAGAGCAACTCTATTTACAGTGTGTCAAAAGTACTGTATGTACTCTAAAATGTGCAATAGGGTTGATATTCCTGGAGGTGTCTGCAATAGGGCAAATGATTTAGCTTTACTAGATAAGTGGTCAAAGCAATGGAAACTGCAGTTTAATGTTTCCAAATGTAAAATAATGCACTTGGGCAAAAGGAATCCTCAATCTGAGTATTGTATTGGCAGTTCTGTGTTAGCAAAAACTTCAGAAGAGAAGGATTTAGGGGTAGTGATTTCTGACAGTCTCAAAATGGGTGAACAGTGCGGTCAGGCGGTAGGGAAAGCAAGTAGAATGCTTGGCTGCATAGCTAGAGGTATAACAAGTAGGAAGAGGGAGATTGTGATCCTGCTGTATAGAGCGCTGGTGAGACCCCATTTGGAATACTGTGTTCAGTTCTGGAGACTTCGCCTACAAAAAGATATTGATAAAATTGAACAGGTCCAAAGATGGGCTACAAAGCATAAAACTTATCAGGAAAGACTTCATGAACTCAATCTATATAGTCTGAAGGACAGAAGGGAAAGGGGGGACATGATCGAAACATTTAAATATGTTAAAGGCTTAAATAAGGTTCAGGAGAGAAGTGTTTTTAATAGGGAAGTGAACCCAAGAACAAGGGGGCACAATCTGAGGTTAGTTGGGGGAAAGATCAGAAGCCATGTGAGAAAATATTATTTTACTGAAAGAGTAGTAGATCCTCGGAACAAACTTCCAGCAGACATACAGTTGGTAAATCCACAGTAACTGAATTTGAACATGCCTTGGATAAACATACTATATCCCAGGCATGTTTAAATTCAGTTACTAAGATAAAATACATGAAATAGTATAAGGGCAGACTATATGGACTAGGAGGTCTTTTCCTGCCGTCAATCTTCTATGTTTCTAAAACCAACAAGATCTGATTATTTATTTATTTGTTTGTTTGTTTGTTTGTTTATTTATTTATTTGTTTATTTATTGGATTTGTATGCCGCCCCTCTCCGGAGACTCGGGGCGGCTAACAGCGACAATAAAACAGTGTACAATAGTAATTTGGTATTAGAAATGATTAAAAATCCATTAATATAAAAACCAAACATACATACATACATACCATGCATAGAATTGTAAAGGCCTAGGGGGAAAGAGGATCTCAATTCCCCCATGCCTGGCGGCAGAGGTGGGTTTTAAGTTGTTTACGAAAGGCAAGGAGGGTGGGGGCAGTTCTAATCTCTGGGGGGAGTTGGTTCCAGAGGGCCGGTGGCGCCACAGAGAAGGCTCTTCCCCTGGGTCCCGCCAGGCGACATTGCTTAGTTGATGGGACCCGGAGAAGATCCACTCTGTGGGACCTAACTGGTCGCTGGGATTCGTGCAGCAGAAGGCGGTTCCTGAGGTTATGAGATTGCATCATGTACTGCCTTGGTGTATGTACAATGCTTTCCCCAATTTCCCTCCCTATGAATCACAGAAATGATGCAAATGATGCTCAGATGCTTTTCAGAACATTTGCTGTTAAAAGAAAAAGTCTAGATTTTTTTTTTTTGACATTTGGCTGACCCAATATTGAAATGGCGCAATTGCCGGAATTAGGGACTCTTGCATCAGCTGTCTCATGACACTGCAAAATTTGAATTGGACATAGTACTCTGCCCACCTTATCGGGCTGCTCGCTGGAATTCCCAAAATCTCTAAGGGAACAGAAAATTCCATAGTCTTACAGAATAACCCATGGCTTGAAGGATAGCTAAAAAATTATACCATATAGAGTAGATTTCTTTTTTCTTTCTTTTTTTTAAATGTACATTGCTCTGTTTTTCAAAGGTACTTTGGAGCAAAGGCCTTTGATAAAACAGTTTGAAGAGAGATGGAGCATATGGGTGAATAAATAACTGAATTCATGAACTTGGAAAAGTCACACCTATGTTTATTATCCAGGGTTTTACTCCAGCAACCTGAATTTCCAGACTTCACGTTCTGAGGTCAACAGAACAACAGCTTATCATATATGCTATCTTGAGTTCACACAGTACATAAGGTACATAAAATATAGCACATAAAATTCATAAAATCATCTATCGCAATATCCTACTGGTCAATGAATGCTTAAACTTCAGCAGCAACAACATCTTTACATCTCCACCCCTTGTCCAGTCAGCGAAGCAGTGGAAGTGATGTGCCGGTGCCTGGAGGCTGTTGGGGTCTGGATGGGTGTCAACAGACTCAAGCTCAACCCGGATAAGACGGAGTGGCTATGGGTTTTGCCTCCCAAGGACAATTCCATCTGTCCGTCCATTACCCTGGGGGGGGAATCACTAACCCCCTCAGAGAGGGTTCGCAACTTGGGCGTCCTCCTCGATCCACAGCTCACATTAGAGAAACATCTTTCAGCTGTGGCGAGGGGGGCGTTTGCCCAGGTTTGCCTGGTGCACCAGTTGCGGCCCTATTTGGACCAGGAGTCACTGCTCACAGTCACTCAAGCCCTCATCACCTCGAGGTTCGACTACTGTAATGCTCTCTACATGGGGCTACCTCTGAAAAGTGTTCGGAAACTTCAGATCGTGCAGAATGCAGCTGCGAGACCTATCATGGGCTTTCCTAAATATGCCCATGTCACACCAACACTCCGCAGTCTGCATTGGTTGCCGATCAGTTCCCGGTCACAATTCAAAGTGTTAGTTATGACCTATAAAGCCCTTCATGGCACCGGACCAGAATATCTCTGGGACCGCCTTCTGCCGCACGAATCCCAGTGACCAGTTAGGTCCCACAGAGTTGGCCTTCTCCGGGTCCCGTCAACTAAACAATGTCGTTTGGCGGGACCCAGGGGAAAAGCCTTCTCTGTGGTGGCCCCGACCCTTTGGAACCAACTCCGCCCAGATATCAGAGTTGCCCCCACCCTCCTTGCCTTTCGTAAAGTTCTTAAGACCCATCTCTGCCGTCAGGCATGGGGGAACTGACACATCTCCCCCGGGCTTATACAGTTTATACATGGAATGTTTGTGTGTGTGTTTGCTTTTAATAATGGGGTTTTTAGTGTTTTTTAAATTATTAGATTTGTTTTTTACATTGTTCTTGTTATTGTTGTGAGCCGCTCCGAAATAAATAAATAAATAAATAAATAAATAAATGGACAAAATAGATTCAAATTCAATGTAAATCGCTCAAAACCCGACTGCAGAAAATACGACTTCAGTAACAGAGTGATCAACGCATGGAATGCACTACCCAATGCTGTGGTTTTTTCCCCAAACCCCCAAAACTTTAACGTTAGACTCATCCCATTCCTAAGAGGTCCGTAAGAGGCGTGCATAAGTGAACCATCGTGCCCTGTCCTAATATTGTCCAAATTTACCTATACCTAATTTGCTTTTGTTTATGTTTATACCATACCTATTGTTGCGTACATGTTTTGAGAAATAAATAAGTTAGTAAGTAAGTAAGTAAATTCAGTTCAATGCAGTTGACTAGTTTCTAATTTTGAATGAGCTGAGGTGGCGCAGTGGGTAGAGGGTTGTACTGCAGGCCACTAAAACGGACGGCTAGATCTGCAGGTCAGCAGTTCAAATCTCATCACCGGCTCAAGGTTGACTCAGCCTTCCATCCTTCTGAGCAGTGTTCCCTCTAATTTTTTTTTTTGGGGGGGGGGGGGGGGCGGAAAAGTATAGTGTCTGAGCGGCAGTCCCTTCGGGACTGGACGGCACAGAAATAATAAACAAACAAACAAACAAACAAACAAATAAACAAAAAACCCACCCTGTTTTGCCTCAGAGAATTTCAAAATAAAATACTGTACTGTGTGTCTATAACAGTGAGCTCATAATAGGGCAACTCTATCAATATCAAAATGCCACTTAAATAGTTGAGCTAGTTTCAGACTAGATTTTAATTTTCTTTCTCTCTTCCTTACTCCCATTCTTTTTCTTTTTCTTTTCCTTCCTCTCTTTTTTCTATCTGTTTCTCTCTCTTCCTCTCTCTCTCCTTCCCTCTCACTCTTTCCCTCTCGGCTTCTGGGCAGGTTTGGAAAACTCTGAGTTGATGATGATTTTTAAGTGAGCGATTGCTCACTGCTCAGCTTAGAAGGAACTATGCTTCCGAGGTGGGTAAAATGAGGACCCGGATTGTGGGGGCAATAGGCTGGCTCTGTTTTTAAAAAGTGCTATTGTTAACATGTTGTAAGCCGCCCTGAGTCTAAGGAGAAGGGCGGCATTAAAAAAAACCCCAATAAATAAATTGAGAATGTCATATGAAGCAACCAGTAGACTAAGGAGAATTCGGGGGTGGAGGGGGAGTGAATCCAAAGACTTTATGCAATCGGTGAGTCTGTGTTTATTCAAAGAAGGCAGTTTTCAATAGTAGAAAATTTATTTCTTTATCCAGCGAAGGCGTTTACGTGACTGTAGGCAAGAGTTCTATGGCAGGAGGTTTAAAATCAATGCTGTCAAATTTAATTTATGATGGCATCGCTTCCTTAAGCAAGTCACATGTTAACCCTTGCTCTTACAACCAGGGGAGGGGAAGACTTTTCCAACTGCTAAGGAAAGATGGGATGATAAACACTGCTTAATTGTCCTTGATTTTCAGGACCTTGTTTGCTTTCCGTTCAAAGCAACTTCATGAGGGTGAAAATTACTAGGGTAAATCGGGTCACACCAGGCTGTTTTCCCTACAATCTCTCACTTTTTCTTCGGCTGGAAAATGCTTTTGGTTAATGCTGGATACAAATAAAAGTTAATGTGCAAAGGTTTTCTCTTGGCCCAGCCAACTGCCTCCCATCCATAGCAAGTCCACTTCTGTCCTACAATTCATTTCTCCGAACCACAAAATATTTTCAAACAATATAGAATAGAGTAGATTGGAGTAGAAGAGAAGAGAGCTTACAAAACTTTTGCCAGGCCCATCCTCGAATACAGCTCATCTGTTTGGAACCCATATCGCATCTCAGACATTAACACCCTTGAAAATGTCCAAAGATACTTCACCAGAAGAGCCCTTCACTCCTCCACTCGAAATAGAATACCCTACGAGACTAGACTTTCAATCCTGGGCCTAGAAAGCTTAGAACTAAGACGCCTTAAACAAGATCTAAGTATTGCCCACAAGATCATATGCTGCAACGTCCTGCCTGTTGGCGACTACTTCAGCTTCAACCACAACAACACAAGAGCACACAACAGATTTAAACTTAATATTAACTGCTCCAAACTCGACTGTAAAAAATATGACTTCAGTAACCGAGTTGTCGAAGCGTGGAACTCATTACGGGACTCCATAGTGTCATCCCCAAACCCCCAACACTTTACCCTTAGATTATCTACGGTTGACCTATCCAGATTCCTAAGAGGTCAGTAAGGGGCGAGTACAAGTGCACTAGAGTGCCTTCCGTCCCCTGTCCTATTGCTCTCCTATATCTCCTATACCTTTCTTCTATTCCTATATCTCTTCTTCTATTCTTTCATTGATATGTTATATTACTATAACTTCTTTTCTATTATTTCTTAGATATATTTTACTATGAGTATCTCCTCTATAACCTTCATCATGTATTTTACTATGTGTATAGACATATATACCCACTAAAACCCTCATTGTGTATTGGAATAAATAAACAAATAAATAAACAAACAAACAAACAAACAAACAGGATAGAGAACAGAGGAGAGAAAGAAAGAAGAGAGAATGGAATGGAATTTTATTGGCCAAGTGTGATCGGACACAATTTGTCTTAGTGCATATGCTCTCAGTGTAATTGTTAGTTGATCAATATCAACAGTAGAGACCTTCAAATTTCTAGGTTCTATGATATCCCAAGACCTAAAATGGTTACCTAACATCAAAAACGTCATCAAAAAAGCACAACAAGGAATGTTTTTTCTGCGCCAACTCAGGAAGTGCAAACTGCCCAAGGAGCTGCTGATACAGTTCTACAGAGGAATCGTTGAGTCTGTCATCTGCACCTCTATAACTGTCTGGTTTGGTTTTGCAACCCAACAAGACCGACACAGACTTCAGAGGAGAATCAGAACTGCAGAAAAAACAATTGCTGCCAACCTGCCTTCCATTGAGGACCTATACACTGCATGAGTCAAAAAGAGGGCAGGGAAAATATTTACTGACCCCTCGAATTCTGGACATAAACTGTTTCAACTCCTACCCTCAAAACGTCGCTATAGAGCACCATACACCCAAGGACACTAGACACAAGAACAGCTTTTCCCCAAATGTCATCACTCTGCTAAACAAATAATTCCCTCAGTACTGTCAAACTATTTACCAAGTGTGCACTACTATTACTACTAGTTTTCCCCATCATTCCTATCACCCTTTTCCTCCCACTTATGGCTGTATGACTGTAATTTGTTGCTTGTAACCTTAAGATTTTTATTCATATTGATTGTTTCTTCATTGCTTATTTGACCCCTATGACAATCATTAAGTGTTGTAGCTCATGATCCTTGACAAATGTATCTGCATATGCACCAAAGACAAATTCCTTGTGTGTCCAGTCACATTTGCCCACTAAGAATTCTATTCTATTCTATTCCTATTCTATACTAGTTTAGTCAAGTCTGTCTAGTCTAGTCTTGTTGTTGTTGTTGTTGTTGTTGTTGTTGTTATTATTCCATATTATTATTATTATTCCATTCTATTCTATTTGCTCTCCTCTCCTGTCCATTCCATTCTATTCTCTATCAGAAAATTCCTCCTTATTTCTAGAAGAGCTTCCTCGCAATCCCACCCCAGGCTGCCCAGAAGTAAACTCTGTCTTTCTCAACTTTGGAAACTTTTTAAAACATGCGTGGAGGCATTCCTTCCTACAAGTCCCAGCGTTCCTCCTCGCGGCCCGTGCCGGCAGAGGCTGCCGGGAGTTGTAGTCCGGTCGCGACCTCTGCGGCGCCTCTGGCCCTTTAAAAGGAGGCGCGTCCTCTCCCCTCCCCTCCAGCCCAACCCAGCCGAGCCACCGTTAAAGGGCGTCGCTTCGCCCTCCGCTCCGGTTCCTCGAAGGCTGCTGGCACGGCGTCAAGAGGGACCGCCCGATTATGAAGCGGCTGCTGCTCCGGAGATGCCCTGCGGCCGCCCTGCGGCTCTTGAACCGGCCGCTTCCAGGCACCAGCCTCCCGCAGCGATGCTACTGCGCCGGCTCTGCCCAGCGCCGCGGGCTGCTCTTCCGACAGGTGAGCTCCCACAGGTGGGCACACACACACACACACACACACACACACACACTCCTAGAATACAGCTCATCTGTCTGGAACCTACACTGGATTTCGGACATAAACACTCTAGCCTTGGCAACTTGAAGATATTTGGACTTCAACTCCCAGGATTCCCCAGCCAGCATTCGCTGGCTGGGGAATCCTGGGAGTTGAAGTCCAAATATCTTCAAGTTGCCAAGGTTGGGAAACACTGCTCTAGAACAGGGTTTTTCAACCAGTGTGCCGTGGCACACTAGTGTGCCGCGAGACATGGTCAGGTGTGCCGCGAAGCTCAGAGAGAAAGAAAGCAAGAGAGAGAGAAAGAAAGAGAGAAAGAAAGCAAGAGAAAGAGCGAGAGAGAAAGAGAACAAGAGAGAGAGAGAAAGAAAGAAAGAAAGAGAGAGAGAGAGAGAACAAGAGAAAGAGAGAGAGAAAGAGAGAGAGCAAGAGAGAGAAAGAAAGCAAGAGAGAGAGAGAAAGAGAGGGAGGGAAGGAGAGAGAGAGAAAGACATAGAGGGAGGTAGGGAGGGAGAAAGATACCAAAAAAGAGAGGAAGGAAGGAAGAGAAAGAAAGAGGGATGGAGAGAGAGAGAAAGAAAGAAAGAGGAAGGGGAGAGAAAGAAAGAGGAAGGGAGAGAAAGAGGGAGGGAGAAAGAAATAGAGTGAAAGGGAGGAAGAGAGAGAGAGAGAATTTTTTTGTCCAAACTTTTTTAGTCGCCCCCCCCCCTCGCCGCTCAATGTGCCCCAGGGTTTCGTAAATGTAAAAAATGTGCCGTGGCTCAAAAAAGGTTGAAAATCACTGCTCTAGAAAATGTCCAGAGATACTTTACTAGAAAAGTCCTCCACTTGCAACCCTACGCAACTAGACTCACAATCCTAGGATTAGAAAGATTAGAAGTAGGTCGCCTTAAACAAGACCTAAGCACAGCCCATCTGCTATAACGTCCTTCCTGCCAACGACTACTTCAGCTTCAACCACAACAACACACGAGCACACCACAGATACAAACTTAAAGTAAACTGCTCCAAACTCGACTGCAAGAAATACAATTTTAGTAACCGAGTAGTTGATGCATGGAAATCATTACCAGACTCTGTAGTATCATCACCTAACCCCAAAAACCTTTACCCATAGACTATCCACTGTTGACCTCTCCCAATTCCTAAGATATCAGTAAGGGGTGTGCATAAGTCCCCTGTCCTAATGTTTCTCTTTTACTAGTATCATGTATATAAATATTATTATATCTCTGTAAACCACCAATACATACTGGGCAAAACAAATAAATAAATAAAACACACACACATAGACACACACAAACACACACAGCACTTTGGCGGGACTCCAAGCATGCTTTCGAGGAGGACGGACTTCGCTTTAGCTGCCCTCGCTTTAAATTTGGGCTTCGGTCTTGCCCGGGAGGGTGGAGAGGATGGGTATTGTAATCCAGGGCAGGGGAAGAATTCAATTTTATTTATTTATTTTGTCAAAAAAGTATAACATTGTACACTGCTCAAAAAAAATAAAGGGAACACTTAAACAACAGAATATAACTCCAAGTAAATTAAACTTCTGTGAAATCAAACTGTCCACTTAGGAAGCAACATTGATTGACAGTCAATTTCACATGCTGTTGTGCACATTCAACTTTGTACAGAACAAAGTATTCAATGAGAATATGTCATTCGTTCAGATCTGGGATGTGTTCTTTGAGCGTTCCCTTTATTTTTTTTGAGCAGTATATATTTCACCAGCCTGGCAATGATGGATTTAAAAAAAGCTATGTTGATTGTTACGGATGTACTGGAGGACCGCAACGTATTTGAAGGCTGCCTGATAGGAAAAGATAGTGAATATCACCGTTTTAACATCAGCTGGTGTCAGTCTTTCAAACCTGACCCCTCCCATTTCAAATATCCTGGTAAAATAAATTTAACTAGAGTTTTATAGAGAACAAAGTATTCAATGAGAATATTTCATTCATTCAGATCTAGGGTGTGTTATTTGAGCGTTCCCTTTATTTTTTTGAGGAGTATAGTTTGTATAAGCATAACGTAAGTAGTAAATAATGATAAAAGAAGACAAATAGGACAGGGACGGTAGGCACAATGGTGCGCTTATGCACGCTCCTTACAGATCTCTTAGAAAGGGGGGAGAGATCAACAGTAGCCAATCTGAGGTTAAAGATTTTGGGGTTTAAGGAAGAAACCAGATTCAGATAGTGCATTCCAGCCGTTGATCACTATTGCTGAAGTCGTATTTTTTGCAATCTAATTTGGAGCGGTTTACATTAAGTTTGAATCTATTATGTGCTTGTGTGTTGTTGCGGTTGAAGGTGAAGTAGTCACTAACAGGAAGGACATTTTGGTATATGTTTCTATGAACTTCTGTTAGATCAGATCGGAGGCGAGGTAGTTGCAAATTGTCTGATGGAGTAAGGTGCTTTATTGAGAGAGGAGGAGTGAAGGACTCTTCTTGTGAAATATTTCTGGACTCTCTCGATTGTATTTATGTCTGATATGCAATGCGGGTTCCATACAGGTGAACTGTGCTCCAGAATTGGTCTGACAAAAGTTTTGTAAGCTCCGGTTAGCAGTTCAATATTTTTGGAGAAGAAACTACGTAAGATTAGATTAACAACTCTTAATGCTTTTTTGGCAATGCTGTTTACAGTGGACTCTGGCACTTGGGTCATTGGATATGAGTACTCCAAGGTCTTTGGAGTATGTGGAGGACTGTACATGGGTTTTTTTAGAATTTCTGCTAACTTTGTATATTTCTTTTAAAAAAAATAATAATAATTCAATTTCTTCACATACATTGTTTGTATTTACAATGTTGTGTATGCCGCCCCAATCGCTTCTGGAAGGGCGGCATAGTAGTCAAACGAACGAACAAATAAATAAGGGGTAGAATAGGAAATGTTACTTGGTTGTGTGTCTGCGTGTATGTATGTCAATGTTTTCTCTCTGAAAAGAGGAAATTCAAAAGATTTGGAGATTTTGGGGTATGGGAGGAAATGGAGCTTCGCATGTTATAATAATAATAACTGAGTTGGAAGGGACCTTGGAAGTCTTCTAGCCCAACCCCTTGCTCAAGCAGGAAACCCTATACTGCTTCAGACCAATGGTTATCCAACATCTTAAAAACTTCCAGTGTTGGAGCATTCACAACTTCTAGAGGCAAGCTGTTCCACTGATCGATGTCAGGAATTTTCCATTGGATACAATGGAAATTTAGTAGTTTATTTTTAAATAATAATAATAATAATAATAATAATAATAATAATAATAATAATAATAGAGAACCATCGGAATTGACAAAATCTTGATCTGTCAATTGCAAAAGGCCGCTTTACTGGGATTGGCACACATAATTCGCCACTACATCACGCAGTCCTAGGTGCTTTGGAAGCACCCGACTGATTATGAAATACAAAATCCAGCATAGTGATCTCATTTGCTGTGTTGTATTGACATAATGATAATAATAATAATAATAATAATAATAATAATAATAATAATAATAATAATACCGCACGAATCCCAGCGACCAGTTAGGTCCCACAGAGTTGGCCTTCTCCGGGTCCCGTCGACTAAACAATGTCGTCTGGCGGGCCCCAGGGGAAGAGCCTTCTCTGTGGCGGCCCCGGCCCTCTGGAATCAACTCCCCCCGGAGATTAGAACTGCTCCCACCCTCCTTGTCTTCCGTAAACTACTTAAGACCCATCTATACCGCCAGGCATGGGGGATTTGAGACACCTTTCCCCCAGGCTTATTATAATTTATGTTTGGCATGTATGTGCTGTTTGGTTTTTTAAATTGATAGGGTTTTTAGTTTTTTCTTAATATTAGATTTGTGCCTGTACAATATTGTTTTATCGCTTGTTGTGAGCCGCCCCGAGTCTTCGGAGAGGGGCGGCATACAAATCTAATAAATTATTATTATTATTATTATTATTATTATTATTATTATTATTATTATTTAGATTTGTATGCCGCCCCTCTCCGTAGACTCGGGGCGGCTCACAGCAATGATAAAAACAATACATAATGACAAATCTAATAGTTAAACTCTGAAATAACAATAATACATTCAAAAAGTCTAAAAAACAAGAAACCCCAATATATAAAAAACATACATAGATACATAATGATAACAACAACAACCAGCAACAATAATAATCCTTTCAATTTAAACATTTCCATGGCTAGAGCAAGAATCTTCAAACTTGGCAACTTTTGGACTTTGATTCTCAGAATTCCCCAGCCAGCATTGGCTGGATACAATTGGACTGTTTCACTTGGCCAACTTATTGTTTTTTCTCTCTTCACCTACCAGCTCTTTGAGTCCGAAAGTTATACTTACACTTACCTGCTGGCAGATATGAAGACAAAAGAAGCTGTTCTAATAGATCCCGTTTTGGAAACTGCCAAACGAGATTCAACATTGGTGAAGCAACTTGGACTTAATTTGCTATATGCAGGTGAGTTGTTTTTATTTATTTATTTATTTATTTGTTTGTTTGTTTGTTTGTTTGTTTGTTTTGTCCAATACATCAGTGTTTTTCAACCAGTGTGCCGTGGCACACTAGTGTGCCGCGAGACATGGTCAGGTGTGCCGCGAAGCTCAGAGAGAAAGAAAGCAAGAGAGAGAGAAAGAAAGAGAGAAAGAAAGAAAGAAAGAAAGCAAGAGAGAGAAAGAAAGCAAGAGAGAGAAAGAGCGAGAGAGAGAGAAAGAGAACAAGAGAGAGAGAGAAAGAAAGAAAGAAAGAAAGAAAGAGAGAGATAGAGAACTAGAGAAAGAAAGAAAGAGAGAGAGAGCAAGAGAGAGAGAAAAAGAGAGGGAGGGAAGGAGAGAGAGAGAAAGATATGGAGGGAGGGAGAGAGAAAGAGACCAAAAAAGAGAGGAAGGAAGGAAGAGAAAGAAAGAGGGATGGAGAGAGAGAGAAAGAAAGAAAGAGGGAGGGGAGAGAAAGAAAGAGGAAGGGAGAGAAAGAGGGAGGGAGAAAGAAATAGAGTGAAAGGGAGGAAGAGAGAGAGAGAGAATTTTTTTGTCCAAACTTTTTTTAGTGCCCCCCCCCTCCCGCCACTCAATGTGCCCCAGGGTTTCGTAAATGTAAAAAATGTGCCGCGGCTCAAAAAAGGTTGAAAATCACTGCAATACATAATACACATTGAAGAGAAAGATATGTAATAATAAAAGTAAAAAAAAGAATAGAAGAAAAGATATAAAAGTATAGGTGAAGATATTTGAAAGGAAGAAAAGAGAAATGAGATAAGGGGAGACAATTGGACAGGGGACGGAAGGCACACTGGGGCACTTATGCACACCCCTCGTGAAAGAAAACAAAGAAAAGAAAACCACACAGCAATCATGGTATCTCAGGATCTTAAGGAAGTAGCCATGATAGAATTGGAGATGAATAACTGAACAGAGGGGGCAGTGGTGCTTGGTAACCAAAGAATTGGGGTTCAACCTCTCTGGATGTTATTTGCCGAAGGAAGATTGATCTCCTTTTAAAGTAATGTCTTTCCTTTTTAAGAAAACAGATTTAAGACTGAAAATAAATTATAGGGGGAACAATTTAATGAAAAGAAGGACCAGGGGAGACAATGATAGCAGTGTTCCAATATCAATTTCACCAGAAGAGCCCTTCACTCCTCCACTCGAAATAGAATATCCTACGAAAACAGACTTACAATCCTAGGCCTAGAAAGCCTAGAACTACGGCGTCTAAAACATGATCTGAGTATTGCCCACAAGATCATATGCTGCAACGTCCTACCAGTCAATGACTACTTCAGCTTCAACCGCAACAACACAAGAGCACGCAACAAATTCAAACTCAATACGAACCGCGCCAAACTTGACTGTAAAAAATATGATTTCAACAACCGAGTTATCGAAGCGTGGAACTCATTGCCGGACTCAATTGTGTCAACCCCTAACCCCCAACACTTCTCCCTCAGACTCTCCATGATTGACCTCTCCAGATTCCTAAGAGGCCAGTGAGGGGCGTACATAAGTGCACCGGTGTGCCTTTCGTCCCCTGTCCAATTGTCTTTCCTTTCTTTCACCTATCTTATATATTATATATTCTCTTCCTGTCATATATCCTCTCCTCTAAGCCCGCTTTCACTCTTTTTATATTATCACATGTCTATTTTCTTCCTATGTACTTGTGTATTGGACAAATGAATAAATAAAATAAATAAATAAAATCTCAGGGGTTGCCACAAAGAAGAGGGAGTCAACCTATTCTCCAAAACACCTGAGCGTAGAACAAGAAGCAATAGGTGGAAACTAAACAAGGAGAGAGTACTAAAATGGACAGTTTGAACTTCTGTTTATATTATCTCTGTGCTGTGCCCTGGGTCATCACAACCACGTTGTAATAACTTGCAGTTAGATCTTTGATCTTGTGTCTTTAGGAAAACAACTGTGCATTTCTCCTTTTTTTTTAAATTAGTCAACACCCATTGCCACGCTGATCATATCTCCGGCACGGGACTCCTGAAGCAGCTCCTTCCGGGCTGTCGGAGTGTCATCTCTAAGGACAGTGGGGCCATCGCTGATCTTCTGATCCAGGAAGGCCATCACCTCAAATTTGGAACTTTTGTAAGTCTGTGAACAGATCCTCGGAGAAGCATAAACAGGAACGGGACCAGTGAGGGGCTGCAATTTTTTTAACTACCACACTGTGGGCGTGGCTTGTTTTGTGGGCATGGCTTTCTGGCCATGTGACCAGATGGGAGTGGCTTGATGATCATGTGACCAGGGGGAGGCTTAAAGGTCATGTGATTGGGTTAAAGGTGGCCAACTTGAAGTCACTCACGTCAAGGGTTTGGGTTCGGGTGCCCGGCCTCTCCTCGCCAAAAAGAGATAGTTTCCCTATTTATTTACTATTACTGAACATCCAAATTAAACAGTTTAATTCTATGTATATATGCCACATGTGTACATACATATTACACACAGGCACACAAAAATATACATTATCTGCTATGTGTATGTACAACTCTTCTAAAATTATACACATTCAACCGCATTTAGGAAAAACATACCCAGAGCCCAGAAGGGAAAAAAAGAAAAAAAAAATCAAAATTTTTCTACCAGTTATACGTACCTGACCGTAACCATAGCAGCACGTCACTGATCGGGACTCTTAAGGTTCCTTCACTTTGGCTACTGGTAGCTCTTGACGTATGATTGAAATAGGCTGTCTATCGCAGTCATAAACAGTGACGATAGTAAAACAGTTTGTTCACGTGACCAACCCGATTTTACAACCTTTATGGTGGTGGTCGTTAAGCAAATGCCACCAATGTTAAGCAGACCTGTTCTTTATTTTATTTTAATCCATTTTTTTCCCTGAATCCTTCATAAATTATAGACATAGTATGTGTTCTGTCGGGCTCTCTGGTAGAATCCTCCCAAAAATTCACAGGTACAAATTTCAGACACACACACGTTTGAAAATTCAAAACAATGTTCTTTATAATGAAAATTCACTTAAACCAAGCCCTCTTTTGGTATAGCAAAGAGCACTCGTCTCCAAAGAAACTGGTAATTGGTACAAGTCCCTTATCAGTTCTGTGATACTTAGCTTGCAGCTGTGAAGCAATTCACAGTCCTTCTTTCACAAAGTGAAACACACTTTGCTCTGGTTTAGTTTCAAAGCGGGGAAAAGTCAGCACACAAAAAGTCAAAGTCAGTAAAGCAGGCACGAAACACAATGATCAGATAATCCTCCTCAATGGCCAAACCCACAGGCTGCTATTTATAGCAGCCTCACTATTGACCACAGCCCCACCCAACCACAGGTGGCCTCATTTTCTTTGATAATAATCTCTCAGTTGTTGCTGCCTATGCATCGCTCTCCGCATGCGTGGCTGTATCTTTAACTCTTGTTCTGATTCCAAGGAGGAGCTAGATAATTGATCTCCTTCTGAGCTGTCTGCCCCACTCTCCTCCTCCCTGTCACTCATGTCTTCTTGGTCAGAGGAGCCTTCATCAACAGATTCCACTGAGGGCAAAACAGGCCTGCAGCATGTGGATGTCTCCCCGACATCCACAGTCCTTGGGGCAGGAGCTGGGCCAGAGCTAACCACAACAGTATGTAAGAGGGAGCCTGCCCAGGACATAATGGAGCGACGCTACTAGTTCCTCTCATTTAGAAATAATATGTTTATCATTTCCTGCACCTCCACCCCTGCCTCCTCGTTTCTTTTCCCACAATTCATCAACGGACTTGCTTAATTCTCTCGTACTTCTGCAAAAGCTCTGCTTGGATGTATTTGTTTCGAGTCCTCAGAGAGGGGTGGCATACAAATCCGATTAATAAATAAAGAATAAATAATTTCCTAGAAGTTACCTTCTTTTTTTTTAACTGCTGCTATGCACTGAGTTGACATCTTCATTGAGCTGTCCACCAAAACCCCAAGATCCCTTTCTTGGGCTGTCTCAGAAAGCTTGGTCCCCATCAGTTGGTAGGTATAATTGGGGTTCTTTGCCCCGATAGGCATAACTTTACACTTGTTTAGGTTAAAATGCATTTGCCATTTTGTTGCCCAGTCACTCAATTTTGAGAGTTCCATTATTTTAAGGAGGGGAACAAGAAATACAGTAGTATGAAACATAGAAGATTGATAGCAGAAAAAGACCTCATGGTCCATCTAGTCTGCCCTTATACTATTTCCTGTATTTTATCTTAGGATGGATCTATGTTTATCCCAGGCATGTTTAAATTCAGTTACTGTAGATTTACCAACCACGTCTGCTGGAAGTTTGTTCTAAACATCTACTACTCTTTCAGTAAAATAATATTTTCTCACTTTGCTTCTGCTCTTTCCCCCAACTAACCTCAGATTGTGCCCACTTATTCTTGTGTTCACTTTCCTATTGAAAACACTTCCCTCCTGAACTTTATTTAACCCTTTAACATATTTAAATGCTTCAATCATGTCCCCACTTTCCCTTCTGTCCTCCAGACTCTACAGATTGAGTTCATGAAGTCTTTCCTGATAGGTTTTATGCTTAAGATCTTCCATCATTTTTGTAGCCCGTCTTTGGACCCGTTCAATTTTATCCATATCTTTTTGTAGGTGAGGTCTCCAGAACTGGACACATTACATGCTAATATAAATAATAATAATAATTTATTAGACTTGTATGCCGCCCCTCTCCGAAGACTCAGAGCATGAGCATGAGACTAGAGCATGAAACAGACTCTAGGAACGTGATTGACACATTATTATGGTTTCAGACATTACAAGCTCATGCCACCCCTGGCCATACGGACGGCTGCCTGACTTATGTGCTGAACGACAACACCATGGCCTTTACCGGAGATGCTTTGCTGATCCGGGGATGCGGCAGGACAGACTTCCAACAAGGTATGGAAAACTTTTCGGATCCGGTTATATGAGCCCTATTTCGGCTTTGCAGCTTCTGAAGGAGCGGAGATTTTTATACAGATAGTCCTCGACTTACAACAGCTCACTTAGTGAGTGTTTGAAGTTACAACAGCCATGGAAAACAGGGACTTAGAACCATTTTTCACACTCGCGACTGTTGCAATATCCCCATGTTCGCACGATTTACATTGTGTCCTGGGATCATGTGCAGTGGTGAGTTGTAAAATATTTGACCACTGGTTGCAGTCCAAACTGGTCCGAACCTGGAAGAACCCACCTCTGGTCGTCAGCACAGACTTTTAGGCAGGAAGGAGTTGGAAGGGACCTTGGAGGTCTTCTAGTCCAACCCCCTGCTTAGGCAGGAAACCCTACACTACTTCAGATAGATGGTTATTTAACATCTTCTTAAAAACTTCCAGTGTTGGGACATTCACAACTTCTAGAGGCAAGCTGTTAATTGAACAACTGTGAGTACCCCCCTCAACCAACATGCAAGAAAAGTCATAAAATGGGGCAAATAAATTATTCACTTAGCAACATAAATTTCGGGGCTCAAAATGTGGCCGTAAGTTGAGCACTATCCATAGTAGGAGGAAACTTGTCAGAATCTCCAAGGAGAGTTCATAATGCTGCTCCCTTGACTTTAACTTCCTTATTCAGCACAATGTGTAAACATCATAGGCCTCCCTATGATGTTTACACATTGTGTGAGCAAAGTCCACTCTGTGTTTAGGAAAAGCCGTTTCAAGAAGAACCGTTTGGCCGTTGATAGAAACATAGAAGTCTGACGGCAGAAAAAGACCTCATGGTCCATCTAGTCTGCCCTTATACTATTTTCTGTATTTTATCTTAGGATGGATCTATGCTTATCCCAGGCATGTTAAAATTCAGTTACTGTGGATTTATCTACCACGTCTGCTGGAAGTTTGTTCCAAGGATCTACTACTCTTTCAGTAAAATAATATTTTCTCACGTTGCTTTGGATCTTTCCCCCAACTAACTTCAGATTGTGTCCCCTTGTTCTTGGGTTCACTTTCCTATTAAAAACACTTCCCTCCTGGACCTTATTTAACCCTTTAACATATTTAAATGTTTTGATCATGTCCCCCCTTTTCCTTCTGTCCTCCAGACTATACAGATTGAGTTCATGAAGTCTTTCCTGATACGTTTTATGCTTAAGACCTTCCACCATTCTTGTAGCCCGTCTTTGGACCTGTTCAATTTTGTCAATATCTTTTTGTAGGTGAGGTCTCCAGCAAATAGGCAAACCTTCCCTACCAAACCTTCCCCTATGTCACTCACAAACATATTAAAAAGCATAGGACCCAGAACAGACCCTTGTGGCACACCGCTTGTAACCTGTCTCTGCTCAGAATACTCGCCATTAACAATAACTCTCTGATGTCTACGCTTCAGCCAGCTGCAAATCCATTGAACTATCCAGGGATGCCGTTTGAAACGGAATTTTATGCATACCTATTGGAGGCTTGATCTTGTTGTTCCAGGTGACCCAAAACTCTACTTGCTTTAGACCAGGGGTGTCAACCTCAAGGCCCGGGGTTCACATCTTGAGAGATCTTGGAGTCCTAGTGGACAGCCATTTAAATATGAGCCAGCAGTGTGCAGCAGCTGCCAAAAAAGCCATGACAGCTCTAGGCTGCATAAACAGAGGGCTAGAATCAAGATCACACGAAGTGTTAATACCACTTTATAAGGCCTTGGTAAGGCCGCACTTAGAATCCTGCAAAAAGGATGTTGAGACTCTAGAAAAAGTGCAGAGAAGACTACACTATTTACAACTCCCTTCTCGTCTCCAGGTTCTGCGGAAACCCTTTACCACTCCATCCACAAGAAAATCTTCACCCTTCCAGGTGACTGTCTGATCTATCCGGCCCACGACTACACAGGTGAGTTGGTGAGCCCTTTTTTTTTACTCGCTATTCTTTTTTTAATCTTTAAGTTTGCTTTGCATTGGATTTCACGCTTACGATCAACATTCTGAATTGGATAGAGATACACAGTGATGGGCTGCCAAAAATTTTATGCCACTGTAGGCGTGGCTTATTTTGTGGGTGTGGCTTAGAAGAAACATAGAAACATAGAAGACTGACGGCAGAAAAAGACCTCATGGTCCATCTAGTCTGCCCTTATACTATTTCCTGTATTTTATCTTACAATGGATATATGTTTATCCCAGGCATGTTTCAATTCAGTGACTGTGGATTTACCAACCACGTCTGCTGGAAGTTTGTTCCAAGGATCTACTACTCTTTCAGTGAAATAATAATTTCTCACGTTGCTTTTCATCTTTCCCCCAACTAACTTCAGATTGTGTCCCCTTGTTCTTGTGTTCACTTTCCTATTAAAAACACTTCCCTCCTGGACCTTATTTAACCCTTTAATATATTTAAATGTTTCGATTATGTCCCCCCTTTTCCTTCTGTCCTCCAGACTCTACAGATTGAGTTCATTAAGTCTTTCCTGATACGTTTTATGCTTAAGACCTTCCACCATTCTTGTAGCCCGTCTTTGGACCCTTGATGGTCATGTGACCGGGTACGAGTGGCTTGCCAGCCGTGTGACCAGGTGGGAGTGGCTTGACGATCATGTGATGGGCGGTGGTTCATTAAAGGTCACGTGACTGAGTAGGAGTGGCTTGCCCACCATGTGACTGGGTGGGAGTGGCTTAGTTCACGTTTTTCTCCATTTACAATGATTCATAAAGCTAATCAAAGACTCTCTTTCTTCATATTAGCCAATTCATCCAGAATTACTGGTTTATTTCAGCCCTGCCACAGCCACGTCAGGAACAAGCTCTCAAATATGCCCCACACTTTTTTTTCCAATATGTTTTTTAAATTTTTCACTCCCAACACATATGCAACATTACATACCGTCATTCCTCATTTACATTACAATAATTCATCATATCACATTTGATATTCATCAAATGCTGCCTCCTTTTACTTTTGACACACGGACAAAAATAATTATTCTAATTCCTTATACACATTGAAAATGTTATTACCTAATACACTTTTTAAGCTGCTTTCTCTCTGATCTCATCTAATACTTTTAGGCCGCAGTGCTTCAATCTTCTCCATACCTCCTTAATTTATTTATTTATTTATTTTATTTATTTATTATTTAGATTTGTATGCCGCCCCTCTCCGCGGACTCGGGGCGGCTCACAACAAGGCATCAACAAATCGTAACAAATCCAAATGAATTTAAATATTTAAAAAAGTTTAAAAAGAACCCCAATATACTAACAAGCACACACACAAACATACCATACATAAATTGTACATGCCCGGGGGAGATGTTTCAGTTCCCCCATGCCTGACGACAGAGGTGGGTTTTAAGAACTTTACGGAAGGCAGGGAGAGTAGGGGCATATCAATTTCAATATCAATATCAATTTCATGTATATTACTTAACCCTAATTTTATAATACAGTGGTACCTCGAGATACGAGTTTAATTCGTTCCGGACCTGGGCTCTTAAGTCGAGCAGCTCTTATCTCGAACGACTTTTCCCCATAGGAATTAATGTAAATAATTTTAATTGGTTCCAGCCCTCAAAAAACTCACAAAGTTAGTCTAAATTATGCAGAAAGACATGTTTTTAATGAAGAAATGTACATGTACATATAAATGAATAATGAAGTTTCTTTCACTTAACTTGTAAACTTTCTTAAACTTTTAAATTTACATATGTTCAACTTCTCTGCCACCCAATCCTGTAGGACAGAGGTCCCCAACCCTTTTTGCACCAGGGACCGGCTTTAAGCGATCAAGAGAGGAATGGGTGAATGAATGGACGGAGGGTGGGAAGGAAGGAAGGAAAGAGGGAAGGGACAGGAACAGAGGAAGGAAGCAAGGAAACTTATGAAAGGGGAGAGTAAGAGAGGAATGAGTGAAGGGAGGGAGGGAGGGAAGAAGGTGGGAAGGAGAAAGAAAAGAAGAAATAGAGGAAGGGAAGGTAAAAGAGAGAAAGAAAAAGAGCAAGAAAGAAAGCTGCAAGCACCCCCCCGAGCCCCCCAGGCCGGCTGCAACCTTTTAAAACACGCGCGCCGCTTCGCAGCTGTCTCCTGAAGCCGAACGCGGAAGTTAGCGTTTGGCTTCAGGAGACAGCTCCTTGGCGCTTGTATCTCGAATTTGGGCTTGTAAGTAGAACAAAAATATCTCTCCCCTCCCAGCTCTTATCTCGAGTTGCTCTTAAGTAGAGCAGCTCTTATGTCGGGGTTCCACTGTAATTGCCCTTTAACAAAGAAAAAAGAAAGAAAAAAAGGAACAAATTCCATATCTTCAAATATTCCCTTTCATATCAACTAAATCCTAAATTTTATCTAACCATCACAATAGTATTAGGAGAAAGGGGGGGGGGGGGTCAAAACTATATCTACGGTATTCAAATATGCCCCGCACTTTGATCTAATCTTTCAAATGAATAGTTTATGATCATGTTTTCCATGTTCCTTCGGCTTCTTTATGCAAGCTAAAATCAATGTATTCAAAACTTTCCTCTAAGGAATCAAACCATGTCAAACTCTTTACAAAACTTTTAAAAAATTGTACGTTTGATTCTTTTAAAAAGAGCTCCATTTTTTTCTACCCTCACTGCGTCATTCTCCCCCCCACTCGTG
The DNA here is from genome assembly GCF_031021105.1 of Erythrolamprus reginae. Classification (NCBI taxonomy): domain Eukaryota; kingdom Metazoa; phylum Chordata; class Lepidosauria; order Squamata; family Dipsadidae; genus Erythrolamprus; species Erythrolamprus reginae. The sequence goes on from NC_091960.1 coordinate 6,802,111, forward strand.
GGAGCAGAAGCCCACCTCTGGAGATACACCACATTTATTATGGCGCGAGGCCTCGTGAACTGAAACCTTAAAATTATTCTATGCACAATAACACCCGTTCTCTTTCCTCTTCCTCCCTTCCAGGCCAGACAGTGTCGACGGTGGAGGAAGAACGGACGCTGAATCCTCGTCTGATCTTGTCTAAGGAGGGTTTCATTGAGCTTATGAACAATCTGAACCTACCCAAACCCAAAAAGATCGGTGAGACTGTCTTTTGTGACTCAGAGAGAGCGAGGGAGAGAGGAACAGGAGAGGTCCGTTCAGGACCATGATCTGCTCCATGTTAATGGCCAGTGATGGTGAACCTTTTTTTCGTCAGGTGCCCAAAGAATGTGCGCGCACTATGTGCATGTCCACACCCATAATTCAATGCCTGGGGAGGGCGAAAATAGCTCCCCTTTGGAGGCCTTCTGGAGGCCGGAAACAGCCTGTTTCCCAACTTCTGGTGGGCCCAGTAGGCTCATGTTTCGCCCTCCCCAGGCTCCAAAGGCTTCCCTGGAACTGGAGGAGGGTAAAAACACCCTCCCGCATCCCCCAGGAGGCTCTCTGGAAGCCAAAAACGCCCTCCCAGAGCCTCTGTGCATGCCAAAAATCAACTGGCCAGCACACACATGCACGTTGGAGCTGAGCTAGGGCAACGGCTCATGTGCCAGCAGACATGGCTCCGCGTGCCACCTGTGGCACCCGTGCCATAGTTTCACCATCGCTGTTAATGGCTCTTCTGGAAGAACCACTGTAGTAGACTTCAAAAAAAAGAAGGGTGGAAATTTTGTGAAAGTCTTTCGTTGGAGGAAATTGCAGAACCGAAATCGTTCCCACGAAAGACAAATTGCTCTCCTGCAACTGGTTTCTAAATTACTAAGGCTGCAGACCGAGATAGTATCTGGTTAAGGTTTTTGTGCAATATGATGAACCTGGAGAGTAAATTAAGTGATTTTCTGATTTGTAATTTTCTGATTTGTACATTATGTTGGAACCATAAAGCAGTCGGTGTGAATAGACGGACGGACGGACAAACACATACACACACACTATCTGTGTATACTTGTGTGTTCTTCCTGGTTCGGACTGGTTCGTCTGCACCATTAGTGACTGTTGGTGATGTCACAATGATGTCACAGAACTGTTTCAGTCCATGCTGGTCCATGGGCAACGCCATCTTTTTTTTTTAAATTTAAATTTTATTTCCTGAGCATGTGCAGATGTCAAGTTTCCAGCACTGTGTGTTTATTTTATTTATTTATTTATTGGATTTGTATGCCGCCCCTCTCCGTAGTGGTCGCATGTGGTCGCCATCTTATTTTCAGATTTTTTGGGGGGCAGGGGGGGATGTTTTGGGAATTTTATTTTTTCTTCTGAACATATGCAGATGCCGAGTTTCCGTCTGTACGTGCGGTCGGCGTCTTATTTTTGGCCTTTTTGTTTTTCTTGCCTTTTTGGCACTGTGCTTGCCCTTGGTGTGTATGCTCTCTCTCTCTCTCTCTCTCTCTCTCTTTCTCTCTCTCATACAAAATATGTATTGTATACACACACACACATATACTCACGCTGTATGTATGCATTATATACCCACACGTACAGTGATACCTTGTCTTACAAACTTAATTGGTTCCGGGACGAGGTTCTTAAGGTGAAAAGTTTGTAAGATGAAACAATGTTTCCCATAGGAATCAATGGAAAAGCGATTAATGCGTGCAAGCCCAAAACTCACCCCTTTTGCCAGCCGAAGTGCCCGTTTTTGCGCTGCTGGGATTCCCCTGAGGCTCCCCTCCATGGGAAACCCCACCTCCGGACTTCTGTGTTGTTGCGATGCTGCGATTTCACTGAGGCTCCCCTCGCTGGGAAACCCCACCTCCAGACTTCAGTTGCCAGCGAAGTGCCCATTTTTGCGCTGCTGGGATTCTCCTGCTGGGATTCCCCTGCAGCATCACAAAAACACGGAAGTCCGGAGGTGGGGTTTCCCATGGAGGGGAGCCTCGGGGGAATCCCAGCAGCGCAAAAACGGGTGCTTCGGTGGCAACGGAAGTCCGGAGGTGGGGCATCCCAGCGGTGGCGGTGGGTTTGTAAGGTGAAAATAGTTTGTAAGAAGAGGCAAAAAAATCTTAAACCCCAGGTTTGTATCTCGAAAAGTTTGTATGACAAGGCGTTTGTAAGACGAGGTATCACTGTATATATGTGTGAGTGTATTCCATACTCCCATCTCATATAAATATTATACTTTACCTATCACACAAATGCAGCTGTTTGCTTGTAACTGATCTAAAGGGGTTTACACGAATGCTGCTCCTAGCTTGCCAGACCCCTAAAAACACCGTGGGCCTCACTTCAGAATAAACACACATTAGCTGGATCTCCCCCATAGCCAGGGGGATAAAACTTCTTATCCCAGATATTGCTGGTCTGCAAATCTCTATGGTCCTTCGCAGGATCTAATAGCAACAGCCTTTAGATTTATATACCGATTCACAGTGCTTTTACAGCCCCTTCTAAGCGGTTTACAGAGTCAGCGTATTGCCCCCCAAAATCTGGGTCCTCATTTAACTGACCTCGGAAGGACGGAAGGCTGAATCTTGGTGAGATTCGAACTGCCAAATGGCAGTCAGCAGAAATAGCCCGCAGTACCGCACTCTCACCACTGCGCCACCGCGGCTGGTGCTAATGATTCCACTCTCTTCTTTATTTTCACAGACATTTCTGTTCCTGCGAACCTCAAATGCGGAATCCAGGATGTGCCCATTTAAGACACGTCTCTTCTCTCAGGATCAACAATATTCAGAAAGTCCCCGGTGTCCCTTCTGTCCTCTTGCGCAAGACACAAGCGAAGTCAAACGCAACTCCTTGCTTCAAATCCTTGAACTGATTCCCCAGCGGAGATGCAACCACCTTATAACTCCAGTTTCCTTGCTTTCATTTAGTTATATCTTCGCTAGCAAATAGAGCGGGTGGCATTCCTGGCCTCGGCTCAGATCTGCACTGCGTGGCTCTGCTTTGAGACTTGAGTCTCTTTCCTCCGACATCTGACGGGGGATTTTTGGGTTGTGAATGACTGAAGCTCAACAGAGCTGGCCTTTTGCGTCAAACAAAATAAAACACATCGTTTCTTAACCTTCTGGAATTTCAACATTAGGGCAGGGAGGCTAGGAGAAGGGGGCCTTAATAATTAAGCCTGTATGACGGCAACATTTTGCACGAAGGCAACACTGCCAGAGAACCGGTATGAGTCCCTTCATTGGCACCAACGTCCCTTTTACTCTCCGGCCTGGTGAAAAGCTCTCTCACAAACCTGGAGATATTCCAGTCCAAATGCTGTAAACCGAATGCCTTGCAATCAATCATTCCAGCCGGGCAAGATAGATTTGCATTGCCCCCACCCTCCTCACCTTCTGCAAGAGTTTGAAGACTCATCTATGTCACCATTAGATTTAGCCCCTTGGCCGATGAATGTAATGTATGCTTGTTATGTGAATGGGAGTGATTGATTTTTAATATTACTGGGGTTTTGTTCTGTCTGGGTCTCCCCAGACGCCAACCCCAACCAAAAAGAGTATGCAGACACACTGGTAAAAAAGCAAAGGCAGTTTCTATAATTGAAAGCAAACACAGGTAACAAAAACTGTTCTTACAGACAGGAACACGATGAAGCTTCACAGAGGTTTCACGAAGGCCAGGCAATACAACAGGATTCTTGCTGGCAAAAACAACGCTGGAGATAATAAAACCCACGCCTCCCCCAAGTCTTCCAGACTTCTAGGCCGCAAGCCAAGATCAGAGACGCCGAGAATCAAAGCAAGGTCACAGAACTCCCAGTTGATAACTCTCCACAAGACTGCCTTTTCAACCCTGCTGAGGAGAACCACACCCAAACCCAGCTGTTGCCAATTCAGGGATGGAAATACCTTTCTAATTGGCCCTGTCTTTGAGCTGCACGTTGCTGCCTCATGTCTATTATAGCCTGTCCATCTTCATCCAATGAATTTCAGGCTACTAGTTGGGGAGAGCCCCCCCCCCCCCCCGGGGGTCTCAAGCTGCTCTCCCTCCTCCTCTTCCTGACGTTCCTCTCCCCCGTCTGCCTGGTCCTCCCCCTCCTGTTCACTGTCCTCCTCCTCTGGGCATGGATCCAGCAGAGCTCCAGCCGGTCCCTGAGGAGCCTCAGGCTGAATCACAACAGGTTTTAGATTAGTTTTAAATTAATTGGATTATTCCTTTTATATATTGTAAGACACCCCGATGGGAAAAATAATTCCAGCAAGAAACGATAAGCGCATAGTGCCATGGCACTAATTCAGACAGTCCGGGGAAGTGCCAGGGATGCAAGTCACACATTCAGATGAATTCAGTGTTTGTTCCCAACAAACACCCCTCCCAACTGACTCTCCTTTAAACTCCATCCCCAGGTGTGCCTTGTGAAGGGAATTGGAGCCTTCTCCTTCCTCGTAAGCTACCACAACCCACGTTGCTCTCTCCTGCGTTCTTCCCTGTGCGCCCTAGGATAAGAAGTGGGTGGGCCTTGGTCTTCATCTGAACCCCCTCTCCTTTGTTCTCCCTCTCCCCTGCTCTGCCCAGCCTCACTTTGCCCTTCCCCAGTTTCCTCCACAACCAACGGAGCTACTCTCCTGCTCTCTGTCAACTGTTCATCTTCATTCTCTGATGCAGACTCCGTTGGAGGCATGGCAGCCTGGGTTAGACTGGAGCACTGCACGCCAGGGAACATAAGTGTCACTAGCACTGGAGGCTTTACACATGCGCAGAGAGCTATTTTCACATACATTTGGCCCTGGTGGACACTGCGCATGTCTGCGTGCACAAAGCATGTGGGTGCCCATGAGGCACGCCCACATGGTACACCTGCACGGCATGGGAGAAACCAAAGGTAAGTTAGAACCCACCCGTGGTGTGAATCATAAGAGCCGGAGGTGGCGCCGTGGTTAGAGTGCAGCACTGCAGGCTACTTCAGCTAACTGCTAGCTGTAGTTCAGCAGTTTGAATCTCGCCACCGGCTCAAGGTTGACTCAGCCTTCCCTCCTTCTGAGGTGGGTCAAATGAGGACCCAGATTGTTGGGGGCAAAAGGCTGATTCCGTAAACTGCTTAGAAAGGCCTGTAAAAGCACTGTGAAGGGGTATATAAGTCTAAATGGTATTACTATTTAGAATGGCGATAGTAGTGCCTGCTAGAAAAGCTGCAGTTTCAAGCTTTAACCTCCAGAGGGCAGTATTCACACACTACAAATTCAATCCACAAAGCTATGGAGTAAATTTCAACAAGCTTCATGCTCCTTTGATGGTTGAGGATGATGGAACAACAAGTGGGGAGCACTAAAGAAAGCCGGAAGAAGACCAAGCTCCACGTTGCAGGAGAAATCCCAAGATGATCCAGATATGGAGAAGTTCCAGGAACCTCAACAACCTATGTTTTAATTCAGCCATATCTATATCAGGTGGGGGTTGCTACTTACTGCTGCTACCATTGCGCTATGCAGGCAGCTTTCCATCACCAACATGCATGTGCAGAAAGCGAAATCTTGTGATAGGACACTCACGTGCATGAGATTTGGGTGATTTCTTTTGCTTCTGCACATGCGCAGAAGCAAAAAAATGCCGAAATTTATTTTATTTATTTATTTTGTCCCAAAAACCCACAATAATACACAATGAAGGTTATAGAGGATACACTCAAAGTAAATATATCAAGGAAAGAACAGAAGAGAAAATATAGGAATGCGCGTTCTCGATTAGCGCGAAACGCTGCAACGCGGTTTTTCAAAAAATATTAATTAAAAAATAAGTCCGCGTTTTTTTTCCTACACCACGGTTTTTCCCGCCCGATGACATCATACTGATTGCTGATTGGCCAAAATCAGCAAAAGGAGGGAGGGTTGCCATTGCCATTGCCGCCAGCGCTGCCCCAAGAAAGCCGGTGAGAGGAAGGAAGGAGGGAAGGAGGGAGGGAGAGAAGGGAAGGAGGGAAGGAGGGAGGGTTGCCATTGCCATTGCCGCCAGCGCTGCCCTGTGGGTAGCGGCGAGGAGCCCGGAAAAATCACCATTGCATTGCCAGCCTCCGAACTTGCGTCGCTCCACCTTCTGCGCATGTGCGGCCATGGAACAAAGGGCGCGCATGCGCAGATGGTGTTTTTACTTCCGCATCCAGTATAACGCGGAAATCGGTTAGCGCGGGAGGTCTTGGAACGTAACCCCCGCGCTAACCGAGGGATCACTGTATTTTCAATGAGGGAATTGAAGAAACGTTAGGGGGATAGAAGAGAAGATATAGGAGATACAGGAGAGACAGTAGGACGGGACCGAAGGCACGCTAGTGCGCTTATCTCGCGCGCATTCCCTTATGCAATTTTGCTTGTGCATATGCACCAAAATCTCGCTTGGATGCGCGCGCATGCCGCCAACCCAAAGCTGCACATACATCTCCCATTTTACTACCTTGTGCGCTGTGTGGCCCTTAGTAAGAACCCAATACTGACCTATATCCATTCTGTGCAAGAGAACAAAATATATTCTTTCTGGAATTAGAAGCAATTCATCTTTTTTTAAAAAATTGTTTTCGGTTTTAGAGCAACCTCTCCTTTTTGGAAGCAAGTATCTTGCAAAACTCCATCTTTCCCTCTGTCCCCCCAAAAGAAACATGTTGGAAAATGTTCTGTCTGGGTGCCCCCAGACTTCAACACCAACTGGAAAAAGCAGCCAGACACGCTGGTAAAAGAAAAAGCACTTTATAGTTTGAAAAATAAACACAGAGAAAAACCTGTTCTTCCCAACAGGCAGGCTATGAGACTTCACAGCAGAGTCCTGATGGCCAGACAATACAGCAGACTTCTTGCTGGCACACCCACCACTGTAGAGAATAAGACCCACACCTTTTCCCCCCAAGGTTTCAGTATTCAAAGTCACAAACCAGAATTCCAAGACGCCAAAGATCACAGCCAGGTCCCAGGACTCCCAAAGATAATACTCCACAAGCCAGGAAGGGTGGGTCTGCCTTTTCAGCCTTTCCAGAGAGCACCACACCCAAACCCAGCTGTTGCCTCTTTAGTGCTGAAAGTACCGGGCTAATTGTCCCCTTCGTTGTGTTGCTCTTCTCTGCCGGAGATCGATTATTGCTTGTGCATTTTCATCTAAGGAATCCAGGCTGCTTGCTGGGGAGAGCTCCCTCTCGGGGGACTCTGGCTGTCCTCCCTCTCCCTCAGCCTGAGATTCCTCCTCCCTGTCTGCCTGAACCTCCTGTTCCTCATCCTCCCCCTATGAGCAGGAAGCCGGCAGAGGATCAGCCGTTCCCTGAGGGGCCTCAGACGGAATCACAACAGAAAACTGGCGGGAAACTTCACTTTTTTCAATATATTTTTTTTTAATTTGAAATATTTTTCCATACATCAATGCAAAAAAATCTAGTTTTCCTTATAGTCCTTGATATACAACAGTTCATTTAGTGACTGTTTGAAGTTTCAAAAGTGACTTTGAACCATTCTTCAAACTTGCAACCGTTGTAGCCGCACCCCTTCCGTGGTCACATGATCAAAATCCCGACATTTATGTCTTTATGATGGTCCCAGGGTCATGTGATCTCCTTTGGTGACCTTCCGACAGGCAGTCAGTGGCGAAGCCAGATTCACTTAACAACCTTCTTACTAACTTAACAGCTGCAGTGATTCAGCTAACGACAAAGAAAGAAAGATTGTAAAATGGGGCAAAACTCAGTTGTCTTACTTAGCAATGGAATTTTGGGGCTCAACTGTGGTCGTAAGTCGAGGAGTTGCTTGTATCCCAGTTCTGCTATGATGGCTGGGAATAATAGGGGCCGTATGTAGTTCCAAATACAGTGCCACCTCTACCTACTAATGCCTCGACTTACAAACTTTTCTAGACAAGAACCAGGTGTTCAATATTTTTTTTGCCTCTTCTCAAGAACCATTTTTCACTTACAAACCTGAGCCTCCAAAACTGTAACCGGAAAAGGCAGGGAGAAGCCTCCGTGGGGCCTCTCTAGGAATATCCTGAAAGGAAACAGGGCCAGAAAAGGCAGGGAGAAGCCTCTGTGGGGCCTCTCTAGGAATATCCTGGGAGAAAACAGGGCCAGAAAAGGCAGGGAGAAGCCTCCGTGGGGCCTCTCTAGGAATATCCTGAAAGGAAACAGGGCCAGAAAAGGCAGGGAGAAGCCTCTGTGGGGCCTCTCTAGGAATATCCTGGGAGAAAACAGCCGGAAAAGGCAGGGAGAAGCCTCTGTGGGGCCTCTCTAGGAATATCCTGAAAGGAAACAGGGCCAGAAAAGGCAGGGAGAAGCCTCTGTGGGGCCTCTCTAGGAATATCCTGGGAGAAAACAGGGCCAGAAAAGGCAGGGAGAAGCCTCCGTGGGGCCTCTCTAGGAATATCCTGAAAGGAAACAGGGCCAGAAAAGGCAGGGAGAAGCCTCTGTGGGGCCTCTCTAGGAATCTCCTGGGAGAAAACAGCCGGAAAAGGCAGGGAGAAGCCTCCATGGGGACTCTCTAGGAATCTCCTGGGAGGAAACAGGGCCTCCACCCCCCCTGTGATTTCCCCAATCGCATGCCTTATTTGCTTTTGCATTGATTCCTATGGGAAAAATTGCTTCTTCTTGCAAACCTTTCTACTTAAGAACCTGGTCACAGAATTAATTAAGTTTGTAAGTAGAGGTACCACTGTACCTTTACAAAAACCTGAGCTGACTCTGCACTAGGTATAATCTTTGTTTTCCTCAAATGCTTGGACTTTCCTCCCAATTTTTTTTTTTTTTATTTTTAGAGCGTTGCTAGGGCTAAAGGTTCCGTTATCACCATTTTTTACCCTTTGTCCCTTGATTGCGTCCCTGACGTGATTGTTGTTCAGGGCCCCATTTATTTGCCTGGGTATTTATGCACCCCAATCCTTACAGGCAGGAGCGGAATCCCATTTTCGCTGCTACTGGTGCACTGCACGAGCAGCTTCAGATGTCCTGTGTGATTTATAGTGATTTTGTGTATGATTTTACTTTATAATCTGAATAGTTAGTTGGGGGAAAGATCAGAAGCAACGGGAGAAAATATTATTTGACTGAAAGAGTAGTAGAGGCTTGGAACAAACTTCCAGCAGACGTGGTTGGTAAATCCACTGTAAATGAATTGAAACATGCCTGGGGTAAACATAGATCCATCCTAAGATAAAAGGCTTCAAGAGTTGTAAACCTAATCCTGCGTAGCTTCTGCTCTGGCAATCTCACACTACTTACCAGAGCTTACAAAACTTTTGCCAGACCCATCCTCGAATACAGCTCATCTGTTTGGAACCCATATCGCATCTCAGACATTAACACCCTTGAAAATGTCCAAAGATACTTCACCAGAAGAGCCCTTCACTCCTCCACTCGAAATAGAATACCCTACGAGACTAGACTTTCAATCCTGGGCCTAGAAAGTTTAGAACTAAGACGCCTTAAACAAGATCTAAGTATTGCCCACAAGATCATATGCTGCAACGTCCTGCCTGTCGGCGACTACTTCAGCTTCAACCACAACAACACAAGAGCACACAACAGATTTAAACTTAATATTAACCGCTCCAAACTTGACTGTAAAAAATATGACTTCAGTAACCGAGTTGTCGAAGCGTGGAACTCATTACCGGACTCCATAGTGTCATCCCCAAACCCCCAACACTTTACCCTTAGATTATCTACGGTTGACCTATCCAGATTCCTAAGAGGTCAGTAAGGGGCGAGTACAAGTGCACTAGAGTGCCTTCCGTCCCCTGTCCTATTGCTCTCCTATATCTCCTATACCTTTCCTCTATTCCTATATCTCTTCTTCTATTCTTTCATTGATATATTCTATTCCTATATCTTCTTTTCTATTATTTCTTAGATATATTTTACTATGAGTATCTCCTCTATAACCTTCATCATGTATTTTACTATGTGTATACAGATATATACCCACTAAAACCCTCATTGCGTATTGGACAAAATAAATAAATAAATAAAATAAATACAGGAAATGGTATAAGGGCAGACGAGATGGACCATGAGGTCTTTTTCTGCCGTCAATCTTCTATGTTTCTATGAATCATATTTCCACTTCCACCTTGTTCCGTTTTCTGTGATGTTTGTCAGAATGTCGCAAAAGCGGAACCCATGAACCCGTCATAAATATGAACCAATGGCCAAACAGGCGAATTTTCATCACATGACCAGGGGGACGTTGCAGGAGTCGATAAGTGTGGGGGGAAAAGGTCGTAAGTAACTTTTTCTGGCGCCGTCGTAACTTCAAACCGTCACTCAACGAACAGCTGTAAGTCCGGGGCTACCTGTGCTTAAAAATCTTTTTTTAGATGTAGAAGGGGGTGAAAGATCCAGTAGCCCATCCTGTCCCGCCCCTCCTTCCCACCGTAGACCGAAGTTTCCCAAGGGAAGCAATAACAGACAGGTAAAACGCAAGGGAATTGGACAGGATAAGACATGTTTTGATTGGCAGCCCAGCCAGGCGCACGTGTGAGAAACCGCTTTTTCCCACAGGCCAGACAGGGAGGTTGTGCTGTGTTTGTGCAACTTGCCAAGGGTGGTCTGGTCTCCCTAGGCCAAAGCCGGGATGACGTTTTCCCACCACTTTTATCCTTATCATGGGCCTGGAGGTTCCACTGGTGATCGCTCTGCAGAAGCTAAGCGGAAGGAGAGAAGAACTAAGGTATCTGCTACAACATCCTACCAGTCAATGACTGCTTCAGCTTGAAACGCAACAATGCGGGAGGCACACAACAGATACAAACTTAATGCAAACCTCTCAGAACTGGGGAATGGAAAGATTTATATTCTTTGCAGTCCTCTGGTTGTTATAGCTATGTATGCTGAGAGCTTATGCACCGAAGACATATTCCTTGTATGTCCAATCACATTTGGCCAATAAAGAATTCTATTCTGTTCTGCTCTGTTTTGTTCTAAGTTCTTCTCTTCTCTTCTTCCCACTCCACTCCTCTGCATTCTATATTCTATTCTATTCTATTCTATGCTATTCTATACCATGCCATTCCACTCTTCTCTTCTCTTCCAATCTCTTCTCTTCCTCTCCATTCCATTCCAATTTCTATTCTTCCCTTCCCTTCCCTCCCCTCCCCTTCCACTCCATATTCTATTCTATTCTATTCT